>NC_034602.1:25266550-25297594 GCF_900095145.1 Mus pahari
GGGGCTGGTGAGATGGCTCAGCAGGTAAGAGCACCCGACTGTTCTTCCAAAGGTCCTGAGTTCAAATCCCAGCAACCACATGGTGGCTCACAACCATACGTAACAAGATCTGGCACCCTCTTCTGGAGTGTCTGAAGACAGCTACAGTGTACTTACATATAATAAATAAATAAATCTTTAAAAAAAGAAAAGAAAAGAAAGAAAAGCAGGCTGAGCAAGCCATGGGGAACAAGCCAGTAAGCAGCACCCCTCCACAGCCTCTGCTCCAGTTCCACTGTCCATGCTCCTGCCTTGATTCCTGCTCTGACCTTAGGAGTGTGACCTTAGGGTTTTGGTTTGGTTTGGTTTTTGGTTTTTGGTTTTTCGAGACAGGGTTTCTCTGTATAGCTCTGGCTGCCCTGGAGCTCACTCTGTAGACCAGGCTGGCCTTGAACTCAGAAATCCGCCTGCCACTGCCTCCTGAGTGCTGGGATTAAAGACGTGCGCCACCATGCCCAGTGTGACCTGAGGGTTTTAAGCTGAAATAAAAACCCTTTCCTCCCCAGTGGTTTTGGTCACGATGTCTATGGTGGCACTAGAAACCTGACTAAGGCATTTCCTCCTCAGATCCCTCCTCGCCCCTCCCTGCCTTGTACCCCAAGTTCAGCCTGCCCCAGGGCCTGAGAAGGTTGATCCTGGTGTTGTCATGATGTGACCCATATTCTACACCCATGGCTGCCTCACAGGTGTTCTCGAAGTTTCTGCCTCTTTCATGTGTCACAGGTGCTGTACTGGCAGCTTCGGCTAGAGCAGGTGACCTGCCAGGAGAAGAAAAGGCTGTCACACAGGGCCATGGTGATGGACAAGGGACTTCATGGGAGCTTTCTTGCTCTATCCCTACACCATAGTTACATTTGTCGCAACCTTCAGATATCTTCTTAGCTAGACAGATGCCACCGGCTGTCCCTCTGCTGTGTAGGTCTTAGTTTAGGCGACGCTGGAAGAGTGGCTTTGACAGAGTACCTGTCTGGCACGGAACCTGGCGAGTGGTCTCATATCTGGGCCTGCCTGGGAGATAGAAATTTTAGTTCCTAGCCTGTTAGGGCTCAACGCCTAGCTATCCAAGGGTGATCTCAAAGAAAAGTGGGGCCCGATTCACCCCTCAAACCCTACTCTCCAGGAAGGGGATGACCGTAGAGGTGGTGGGAGCAGGGAATGAAGAAAGCTGAGTGACTGAGTAACTGAGTGCCTGAATAACTGTTCTTGAGATCCAGGATCAGAAAAGATGTGGGTTAGGGGTCTGGGGCCATGAGCCCACCCTAGGACTTTTGCCTTTTTCTTCAACAAACTAAGAGGTCTCCAACCCTTCCCAAGAAACATGGTGCCAGGTGAGGGGAGTCTGGGGGCCGCAGAGCATTCCTATTGCTTCTGCCCAGCCCAGGGCCTTTGCCCATGCCCTCGTCTCACTGGACCGCTCTCTCACCTCTTCCCTCCACAGCCAAGGGAGTGGCTCTCCAGATGGAAGCTGCTGTGCTCTTTTCAGACTTTGTTCCCTCTCCACTGCTCCCACTCTGCACCTCCCACACTCGCTTATACCATGATCTCCTGGTCCGAGATCAGACTGGGGGCCTGAAAGGGAAATCAAGGCAGGAACTGCCAGGGGTAATGGAGACATCAGACAACAGATGAACATGGAAGTGAAAAGCTCCTTTAATCTGTTGTGGGGGTGGTGGGAGGGCAGGACCGAGGCTACTTAAACTTTTGAGCAGTGAGTAGGGGCTTTGGGGTGAGTTTGTTTCATTGGCCCAAGGTCAGGGTACTAGGGATGCATAAAGAGGAAGTCCACGTGCTGCTCGCTGTATGGGGCTGTTTGCTTACCAGGCTACATGACCTCCTCTGGTGGGTCAAAGGTGGGGGCGTGGGGCATGGGTCATACGTCTGTGCACTGGGACATGCAGGCCCAGGGCAAGGAGAGATTTCCAGGGTTTGGACATGCCTCGACCTGACTCTTGTTCCAAGCCTGCTCTCCAAGGGTCCATGGCTTCCCCAGCCCACAGTTCCCACTGGATATTTCTTTCTTTGACCATTTCAGTCTCTTAATGGTCAGACCTGGGAAACATAGGCGTCTCCATTGAACAATGTCCCAGAGTTACACAAGCAAGCCCTGGGCTTCAGAAGCTGGGAGAGATGAGTCAGGGTTCGAAAGCTTGCCTTGTCTGTAACCTAAGTCCGACAGCCTTGATGATCACCTACTCTGGCCGTTGGAAGATAAACTCTCCTAGGTGAGATCTAATCATGACCTCTACAACAGGGAGTCCCAGTCTGGCTCTCAAAGGCGACAATGTCAAACCCCGCCTCTTAGGTGGAGATGGTAAGAGAAATTCTAGGTGAAGAAGATCACCAAAAGACAGCCACAGTGGTGAGAAAGGAAAGGAACCACAAGGTCACAGGGCTCAAAGAGATTAAGGTCAGGTCATCATGGAACAGGTCCCGACACTGGGCCATCCTTTCTGTGCTGACTAGTTTAATGGCAACTTGACCCAAGCTAGTGTTACTGGAGAGGAGGGAACTTCAATTGAGAAAAAGCCTCTATTAGATCAGGCTGTAGGCAGGCCTGTAAGGCATTTTTTAAATTAGTGATTGATGTGGGAGGGCCCAGACATAGTAAGTGGTGTCACTACTGGGCTGGTGGTCCTGAGTTCTATAAGAAAGCAAGCTGAGCAAGCCATGGGGAACAAGCCAGTAAGCAGCACCACCCCACAGCCTCTGTATTAGCTCCTGCCTTTCCTGAAAGATGGGGAAGAGAGTTTATTTGGCTTACGCTTCTATAGCACTGTTCAGCATCAAAGGAAGTCAAGGCAGAAACTCAAGCCTTACAGGCTTGCCTACAGCCTGATCTTATAGAGACGTTTTCACAATTGAGAATCCCTTCTCTCAGATGACTTCAGATTGTGTCAAGTTGATGCGAAACTATCCAACACAATGTCAAAGACATGGTGCATATTAATAATTCAAAACAGGGAGATTGTAAGTCCTAAGTTAGCCTGTGCTACATAGGGAGACTATGTCTTTAAAAGAATCATAACTTATTCCATATACAAGGACAGTGGCATAGATAATACCACAGTGACATCATACTGTCACTTAAGTACACCCTGCAACCACTTAGCGAGTCACCTGAGGACACACTTCTCAAGGCGAGTTTAGCTTGTCGTCACCCTCATTGTCGTTTTGACTGGATTAAGAATCACTGAGCTGACACACCTCTAGTGTGTCTATGAAGAGGTTTCCAGTGTATGGTGTGTGTGTGTTCAAGTATAGTGTGCCCGTGTTTGAAGGCCAGAGGTTGGCAATCGATTGTCTTCTTCAATCACTTCACGTTAATTTTTGAGACAAGGTCTCTCACTGAACCTGGAGCCCTCCATCTCAGCTAGATTGGCTGGCCAGCAAGCCTCAAGGATCCCCCTGTCTCTGTCAGGTTTACAGATGTATACTACTATATGTGGCTTTTAGTGGGTGCTAGAGATTCAAGCACTGTACCTACGGACCCATCCCCCAGTCCTGGGGACACTGGCCTTGACTGTAAATCCATAAGGAGGATATATCTAAAGGTCATTTCCCACTGGGCGTGTTGCCCACCTGAAATGCTAACACTTGGTAACCAGAGGTAGTTGAGGGTCCCTCTAGGCTACATAATGTGTTTGAGGCCAGCCTGGTCTACATGAGATCCTGTTTCAAAGACCAAAACACAGGCTAGTTAAATGGCTTTGGTGACGGTGCTTGCTCACCAAGTCTGAACACCTGAGTTTAATCTTCGGAATCCACATGGTGAAAGGAGAGAACCAACTCTCACAGCACACACACAATGCACACACACACACATACACACACACAATACACACACACACAATACACACACATAACACATACACACACAATACACACACACAATACACACACACAATACACACACAATGCACACACACACACACACAATGCACACACACACCATTTGTTTTGATATTTTACTACGGGGCGTAAACATATCAGTAATCTTGACACTTGGAAAACAGAGGCAGGAGGATTACTGTTCAACCACATCTACATAGCCAAATGCCAGCCCAGTTAGGACTACATAGTGAAACCCTAACTCAAAAAATAAAAATAGAAAATAATGACAATCTTTTCCAGGTTGAATAATATTCTATTGTGTGGATCTGTTACAGTTTATATTCAAAGGGACCTTAAAGGAACACCAGCAGAAACTGTCATTGACTCGTGACGTGGGGCCAAGTTTCTTCTCTTTTGGAGTCTTGGGGTGCAGCTTTCTCAGCTCTAAATTAAGACTGTGTAGCAGTGTTACCTTTTAAGATCTACCTGAGAAAAACATTTGCTGAGGTGACTGGTTCAAAAAGTTAGGTGACTGTCTATACTGTGAAATACTGTGCAACCATTCTAAAGGGCAGGGCGGAACCTGCTGGAACAGAGCACTCTCTGAGCCACGCCCAATATGGGATGGCCAAGATAGTTGAACAATCACATGGCCATTCACTGAACAAGGCAATGTTGACACTTGTATTTTGTAAGACTTTAACCATAACTGTGTTATATAATATGAAGTACATTTACATATGGTAATATATTTGTACATATTACATATGCTTGTATGTCTTTCACTGTATGTGCGTGAATACACTTTGAAAGAGTTGACAGTGTAGCCAGGTTTGATGGCACATACCCGTAATCCCAGGACTCAGGAAGCTGAGACAGGAAGATCGCTAGTTCAAGGCTAGCTAGCCTGGGCTACTTATGAGGACTCTTGTCTCACTCCTCACTCCTCACTTGTGTTGCCCCTAAACGTCTGCAAGGTGAGTCTGGAAGCAATACCTGTGTGCCCAATTTATGAGTAATGTGTAGAAGCCACCCACGTGTCCATCCTCAGGTGAACAGTTATACAAACCAGGACAGAGCCACAATAGGGTCTTCTACAGCCTGAAAAAGATGGTGGTGATGATGATGATGATGATGATGATGATGATGATGATTTCTTTATTTATACTTTTTGAGATAGGGTTTACTATGTGGTCCTGAATGCCCTGTCATTTGGCTATATAGGTGATGCAAAACTCCCAGTGATCCTCCTGCCTCTGCTTTCCAAGTGCTGACATTACTGATATGTTTACCACTCCCAGTTAAAAAAAAAATGATATTCTGTCTCATGCTATACTCTGCAAGGCTTGGAAACTGACCTGACTGGGGCTGCAAGGGAATGAAGAAATGGCAGACACTGAAGAAACAATGGATACACCTACGGAAAAGCTGAGATCCTCTCTTATGGATAAGCCACTGCACCCAGGAAACTCAGTGTGCTTAGATACTAAGAGGCAAGGCTATCATTTACAGCTGAACAAGGAGGCAGAGGTAACTAACCTCCATAAAAGCTGGCTCTGTGTGTGGGGGGCAGTCTTGCCTCTCTATCTCTGCCTTATGCCTGTAGATCAGAGTAAGCTCTTAGCTACTGCTCCGACACCACAGCCTCCTCCCAGCTGCCACTCTGCCATGCGGTATAGACAGTAGGGCTCTGGAAACGTGAGTCCCCATTACACACTTTCTTTTATTTGTTGCCTTGGTAACTGCGATGGAAAAGCAACTAAGTCAGAAGATGATAGGAGGTGGTGGAGTATTGCTGAGTCAGGCAGGTTTTTGGCTAGGAAAGTGATGGAGTGCTGTAAGTGGGACTTGATGGATCATCCCAGTAGGAGCCTGGGAGACAGTAGTGCTGAGAGATGTGTGACCATGGAGGCCCAGCTCAAGAGGTTTCAGAGGGAACAATACTAGCTACTGGGCTAAGGACCATTCTTGTGATATTTTGGCAAAGACTGTGCATGCTTTTTGTCCTTGTCCTGAGAATCTGCCAGAGGTTAAATGGAAAGATAATGCACTAATTTCCTTGGCAGAGGAGATTTCAAGACAGCCTAGTGTTGACTCTGTCCAGTGGTTATTAGTGATGATCCTTAATGCAGGCCTACAATAAAAAAAAAAAAAAAGCAAGTAAGGCAAAAAGAATTATAAAGTGTTCAGTCTGAGGAGTGCAGGGCACCGGGAAGTTTAATGTTGGAGCCAAAGCTTATGCTGAAAGAGGGAAGGAGATTAAGGAGCCCTGATCTGAAATAGAATGAAGGGAGGGGGGCCTCGGGGCAAGACCCCATCAGCCAAGCCTCCCATTTACAAAAAAAAAAAAAAGAAAGAAAAAACCCTGTGGAATTTCCTGTTCCCAAAGAGCAGCAACAAAACCAAACTTGTACAAATGTGATCCAAGTGTGGGACCCACTCCATCCCAAGCAGGTAGTCAAACTTGGCAGAATCTGGTTCTGGCTTTAGGGTCCTGAAGGATAGAGAGTAAGGGGGTTGTGGAATCTTCCTCTACAGTTAAGGAAAGTCACTGAGGCCAAGCCTGTGGCAGAGGAGTCTCTTTATGGAGGACCCAAGAGAAACTGTGAAAGTGAAGCCTGGATTTCTCTGGAAGGGTTGGGAGATGTTTGCTAAGGAGAGCTGCAGACAGGATGTGGGACCAGCCAGAGAGAGAGAGATGTGTGTTGCAGGCAGCAAAGCTGGAAGGGCAGAGCCATCTAAGCCCCTGACATCAGACATGGAGCTACTGCCTTTGGAGTTTGCCCTGATGGGTTTGTCTTCCACTATATCCTTACCACTATATCCCCTTTATTCCATTTTGGAATAGCAATGTATATTCTGTGCCATGGTATGTTGGAAGTACATAATTTGGTCTTTGATTTTAAAGGGGGTTACAATTAATAAATAGCCTTGAGTCTCAAAAGAGGCTTTGGATTCTGGACTTTTATACAGTGCTGAGACTGGGAAAGACCATGGGGACTTTTGAAGTTGGGGTAATGGCATTTTGTATTATGATATGGCCACAAGCTTAGGGAGGTCAAGATGTGGATTGTGGTGGTATGAATGAGAACGGCCCCATAGACTCATATATTTAAATGCTCATTTCCCAGTTGGTGGAATTGTTTGGGAAGGATCAGGAGGTGTGGCCTTGTTGGAGGAGGTGTGTCACTGGGGACGGGCTTTGAGGTTTTAAAAGCCTACGCTATTGCTATTCTCCGTTAGATCTCACCCTCTCTGGCTGGTGATTGTAAATCAAGCTCTCAGCCACTGCTCCAGTCCCATGCCTGCCTGCACGCTTGCTGCTTAGCTCCTGACCATGAAGGTTATGGGCTCTAACCCTCTGAAATCATAAGCCCCAAATTAAATGCTTTCTTTTATAAGTTGCCTTGGTTGCAGCATTTTGTCATAGCAATTGAAAAGTAAACACACCCAGGTTGAGAAGGGAGGTCACCATTCACCATTTCCCTGAGCCTGCCCTGGGCAAGGCTTGGCCATTTCCTGAGTCTGAGGCTTTGATCCTTGACATAGATCCAGCTCACGTCAGCAACACATGCCGCGACCCCAGACTCCGACCAGCAGAGGTGGGGGAAAGATGACATGTACACCAAGGCAGGGATCAAGCAGCTTCCGCTGCTTCTGCTTCAGCTTCCACAGCTTCTGCTTTATTCTGGGGGGGGGGGGTCGCCCAATTTATCTGCCTCCACCCTCTGCACTCATCTCTCACCACTCTTCATCATCCAATCAGCATTCAGCACACTCTGTACATGAGCCATGCACACAGACAGGGTGCGCGTTGATAGGCCAGTGACTCAATATCATGCTGTATGACGCTATGCGTCAGGTGGGCAGCGCATGATCATTCAGGTGCGCATGTTCAGGTTCTTGGTAAACAAGCAGGGGTCACGGGGCTTGGCAATGAGCCAGGGTGCCATCTTGGCTGCCGTGCTGTCGCACCCGCTTCCCACAAACACACATCCATTCAGGGCTTCACTTGCTCTCCTTCAGTCACAAGCATCAGTGTGGATGAACTTTGCACTGGGTGTAATGAACACACACACACACACAGATCATACTGTATGAAGATTACACGGACCAATCATTCGTTCCATGATCCCACTCTCAGGAACTTCTTAGAATCTCCAAACTCTGGGATTAGAAAGCAGGAAAGTCTCTGATGGAAGAATAGGAGGAAGGACTGTGGGCCCCAAAGGGGATAGGAACTCCACAGGAAGATCAACAGAGTCAACTAACCTGGACCCTTGGGGCTCTCAGAGTCTGAATCGCCATCCAAAGAACATACATAGGCTGGACCTGGGCCTCCCCAATCATATGTAGCAGATGTGCAGCTTGACCTTCATGAGTCCCAAACAACTGGAGCTGGGGCTATCCCCAAAACTACTGCCTGTATGTAGGATATGTTCTTCTAGCTGGGCTGCCTCGTCCAGTCTCAGTGGAAGTGGAAGCCTCACAGAATCTTGAAGTGCCAGGGTTGGGGAGGGGGATATCCAGAGAGGCCCCGCCTGGCTCAGAGAAGAAGGGATGGAGGCTGGGAGAAGGACTGTGGGAGGAGGTGACTGGGAGAGGCAGTGAGTGGGATGTAAAGTAGGGGGTGTGCCTAGGAGAAGGGAGACAGGATTAGTATTTGAAGGTGGAGATTCCATTGTACAAAAGGAAAAGGATTCTGGGGCTGGCTGGGGAAACAGCCCACCCCGTGCAGTGCCTACTGCACAAGCGTGAGATCTTGCGTTTGAACTCTTAACTCCCAATCTGTAACTCCAGTACTGGGATCTCAGAGACAGGAGGAGGCCTGGGGTTTACTGGGCAGCCAGCACAGTCAAAACATAGAAAGACACTGCCTTGAAAATAAGGCGTAGCAATTGAGGAAGACACCCACTATCACCCCTGGCCTCTGCACACATGCAAACACACATGTGTGCATACTAGCTCATGATCTGGATGGATCTGTTGCTTTTAATCATTGGGAAGCAGGCAGCCCACCATAGCAGAGCCAACCCTTTCACCACAACCAAAATGAAAGAGAGAAACGGCCAAGGTTCCACCATCCCCGTTGTTGCAGTTTGAATGTGGAATACTCCCACAGACTTGCGTTCGAACACTTGGTACCCAGTTTGAATACTTGGTGGTTCCAAGGCTGGAGGTCTCGCTGGCTGAAATGTGATGTTGGGATTGCCTTCAATGTGATGTCTGTCTTCCTGACTGTCTAGGTTCTGGCCAGATGGGATCTCCCAAGACACTCAGCAAGGTCCCACTGCCATGGATAGAACCTGAGATGCCATGCCTTTGTAACAGGAAAAGACACCGATCACCAGGCCTGACCACCTGAGTTGGCTTCCCAAGACCCACACAATGGAAGGAGAAAACCAACTCTCACAAATTGTCCACTGCCCTCCACACAGGTGCTGTGACACCTCTGCTCCCCAATCCAAACAAGTAAATCATGTAACCAAAAAATAGAGGACTTGTTTTGATTTATGGTTTGGGAAATTTCTGCCCATAGTTTGTGTGTGTGTGTGTGTGTGTGTGTGTGTGTGTGTGTGTGTGTGTGTAGATTTGAAGCAAAGCCTCTCACATCATGGTGGTCCAGAGGCAGATGGAGAATGCCTGTGATAACTGGCTTCCTTTCTCCCATAATCTATTCATGCCCACAGTCTATGGGATAGAGCCAAAAATTCAGGGGCAGGTCTCTCCCTCCTTAGTCTCTCTCTGTCTCTCTGTCTGTCTCTGTCTCTCTCTCATACACACACACACACACACACACACACACACACACACACTCACATTTTACTAATCTAGGTACTTCCAAATCCTGTAACACTTACACTCAGAACTAACCCTGGGTGGTGGAAGTCTGAAATCAGGTTCTGGGCTACATCCCTTCTGAGACTCTAGGTGGAGCGTCCCTGCCTCTTCCTGCCTGCTGCGGTTTCTCCTTGCTCCTCTATATCCCTTGTCGTTCGGTATCTCTCTGGTCCCTACCTGAAGTCACGTGGCATTTCCTCTTTTCCAGTTCTCTGTTTTTGAGAGGCAGTCTCATGTAGCCTAGTTTGGCATTCAAACTCCTTATGAATCCCAGGCTAGACTCAAACTCACAATCCTCCCTCCTCCACATCCTACTTACCAGGATTACAGGAGTGTGTGTACTACCATGACTTGCTGATGTGGCACCAGCACTTGAGCCCAGGGTTTCCTGCATGCCAGGCAAGCACTGTGCCAGCTAAGCTACATCCCATCCTGTTTTGTGTGTTTATACTTTATTATCTTAAATGCTCTTTTTATTTTATGTGTATGAATACTTTGCCTGCATGCCTGTATTCCATATGGAGTGCAGAAGAGGGCTCCCCTCGAGCTGGAGTTAGAGGTAGCTATGAACCGCCACATATGTTCTGGGAACTAAATCTGAATCCTCTGCAAGAACAGCCAGTACTGGTAACCACTGATCCACTTCTCCATCCCCTGCCTCAGACTCTTGAGTGTTGGGATTAGAGACATACACTGCCATGTCTATCTTCATTCTAATTTTTTTATAAGACCAACAGAAATATTAGATTGGGGGTTGTGGAATTACCTCATCCTAACTTGATGGCATCTATGAGATCCTGGTCAGAGAGACCTCAACATGTTCTTGGGCAGGATACAGAGAGGTAGTTTTGTGAGCTTTTCTGAAGGAGGGAACCGTGACCCTGGCTTGGTGACATACACAAGATCTGGTCAACTTGTCTGGTTGTTACAAATGTGTGCTGGCTGGCCTGCACAGCTGGAGAAAACCAACCGCAATACCTTGCGCCCTCTGCTGTCAGGGAGCGGCAAAAGCACGCTGGGGCCCACTGAGCCATTTTGCAAATGCTTAGGGGGCTTGGACCTCTTCTATTGTTCAGAGAAGTCAGTTCTCAGGCTGTGGATTTCCCTGCTTTTGCAAAAGATGGAGCTAGATCTCCAAGCTCTTTCCTCCCTTCCGTCTGTGACCCTAACATAGTTTCTCAGCCTCTCTGAGTCTCCATCACTGCCTTGGGGAAGAAGCCAGGATCATTCATGTTCCAACACTGCTCATGGCCCAGCAACCAGTCATTCAAATATTAATTACAATAATAAATGTATGAATGGTAGTAAAGCCCTTAGGACTAGGAGACAGTAAGTGCTGAGGGAGTGAATCATATTTCTGCTCCCTGCCAAGTTGTTCTCCTTGGATCTTTAAAGGTTCAGAAGTCAACCACATTAATAGTTAATGATATAGTAACACATACTAATAATTAATTGGCATTTCTAGGCTCTTTGAGGCCCAAAGAAATGTAATTATGAGGTTTCTTAATCCAAGGATACTATCATATTCACACCATAATAGCTCTGTGATTAACAGAAGCAGAGTAAATTAGCATATAGATTCGGAGTAAAATATACTTCCCTAGGAATAATCTCTTTCATCAATTTTTTTTTACTTTTTATTTTATTTTTTTATAGTTCTTTGAGACAGGGTTTCTCTGTGTAGCCCTGGTTGTCCTGGAACTCACTTTGTAGACCAGGATGGTCTCGCACTCAGAAATCCGCCTGCCTCTGTCTCCCGAGTGCTGGGATTAAAGGCGTGAGCCACCACACCCAGCATCAATTTAAAAAAAAAATTGTGTGTGTGTGTGCGCGCGCGCGTGAACACATGCGCGTGCTTGCTCACAGATGCCTACAGAGGTCAGGAGAGGGTGTGGGATCCTGAATTGACAGTTGTAGGAGGTTGTGGGTAACCGCCTCAGACAGGTTCTGGGAGAGCAGGGAGTGCTCTTGACCGCCTCTCCAGCCTCCAGTCCCTGCCATGTTTACTGTTTTCCCTCTATAGTTTAAACCCTGGCTGCGTAGGTGGGGACGACAGAGAACAGTATAACTTTATAAAGCCATGAAAGTGCGGGTGGTGCTTCCAATGAGCTGGGAGTCCAGGCCTGGCGTGGGAGGTGAAGAGATCTAGGGTGGGGAACGTCCAGGAGTAAAACAAGAACAATCTCGCAGCACAGGGCGGTGGACACCTTTAACCCCAGCTCTAGGAAGGCAGGGGTAGGTATATCTCTATGAGCTCAAGGCCAGCCAGGGCTTCATAATGAGATTATCTTAAAACAAAACAAACGGCACTCAGCCAGGATGGTATGGATATCCACTGAATAGCCGGCCTCCCTAACTTTTCCCCACATGTCTCGTGACTGTGGGTGACTAGGCTCACCTTCTGAATTTTGGTTTATAAAGTCAGGGAGTTGTTAGACATTTAGGTTTGGGATATCAGCACTTAGATTGAACCTGGCACTAGGAGAGCCCACAATTGTTACTAAGCTATGACTAAGGCCACTTTGGTCCTAGCTGCAAGTCTGAGACTTTGTGTCCCTGAAAGGGTCCTGTTACCTGGGGGGGGGAGGGTCACCAGGTACAGTCACAACTAATTCTTTACCCAGGTGACAGCTCACCATGCTCAACCGACTTGGCGGCCATCTGTATCTCTGGACACAACTCACAAAAGGACTCAGACAAATGTGGGCTATTTGGTAGATGCTGGGGTGTCTCTGAGATTCAAGAGCAGCTGTGTGAAGCAGTCTGGGTGGCAGTGCATGAAAGGGGCAGTGGGGCCAGAAGCTGCTAGTTGGGGCCAGAAAGGGGCCATTGGGTACAGGGTGAAATGGGTACTGAATATGGAAAAGTATCGGGGGTGCGGAGGGAGTCCTTAGCACGTGATCCTGAATTTGACGTGACCCTCCCCCAGCAAGTCCCTCCTCCCTTAGGATGTCAGATACCCACCGCTGGAAAGGGACACTAATTGTGTCTGCCTCCAAGAGTTACCGTAGTCACTGTGAGAGCTGGTGTGAACCAGGGCCTGCTGCCCCCAGCCTCCCTGTCATGTGCACACACGCACACTTCACACACACATTTGTTTCTAATCTCTGCTCTAACCTGGTCGCCGCTGCTGCCAAACAGCTCCATCAGTACTTTAAAGCCTGATCGGTAAAACTGCCTCCTCCCTGATTTGGTCACATGAGGTAATTAAAATCCCTAGTCCACTAAACCTTTGTGCTGAAATTCTGCTCACATAGCACTCATCCACAGAAGGAGGGACGACATAACCAGCGCTCAGCCACACACATGATCTTCCGTGTTTTGGCAGCTTGTGGAAGTCTCTGAGCCACACACTGACTTCAGCAAGTAACAAACACACCAGGCCCCTGCCCTCTGCTGCACTCCAGTCTACAGACCCCCTTCCAAAGGTCCCATCCCAGAGACCCTCCAGTCATCACAGTGAGACCAATTAACAAAAAAACACATAAAATTTCTTTACTTCTGAGTCTCCCCTTGTAAGAGGAGGCTGGAAATAAAGGGGATTTAATAAAATAAAAAAAAATGGCATAATTAGTTAAATACCTCTCTGTTAGGCCCTCTCGTGCAGAGAGGCCAGTCCCACCCAGACAGCTATGACCCTAGGGACCCCAGGGTGGCACTAGGCGTGGCTAGGGAAGGCTAGGTACCAGAGGCTCCCTGCCCGGCCTTGCTGCATCAGGAAACCAAACAGGAGGTGGGCAGGGTATATCACCACCTTAGAAAGTCCCTAAGGAACTTCCAGAGCTTGGTGACCCAGAGATTGGCACCGAGGTCAGACAGGTACTGGATTTCGGGAGTGAGCATGCGCCGGCAGAGCTGCTCGTGTTGCGGCCCGATGCTCTTCTTGAGGTTGTAACCCAGGATGGACTTGATGCCCAGGGGTTGCCAGGGCTGCATGGCTGAGTCCTGGATGGCCTCAGCACCAACCGCTTGGCCGCCATCTATGCAGATGCGGCGCATGTGCTCGTTCGCTTGGCGCAGCTCGGCTACCTCGCGTGCCATGCGCTCACGCCCGAAGGCCTCCACCTTTCGCCAGAAGCTGGCGTTGAAGTGGCGGTAGAGGCGCACGTCCAGCAGGTTCCAGGCGGTGGCTCGGCGATACAGCTCGCCAGAGAGCCGCGGCACCGGCGAGTCGCGCCGCGCGTTGAGCTTGAAGTACAGCACGTCCTCCAGGTCCCAGCACAGCAGCTCCCGGAGCAGCACCAGGGATTCGTCGAAGTACTCCTGCAGCAGCACCAAGTGGAAGCGGCGCTCCACCTCCAGGATGTGCTCCTGCACGCGCGGGCTGCCCGGGTCCAGGCTACTGTCGTAGCCCAGATCGAAGAAGAGCAGGTTGCGGAGGTAGTGCGCGTTGTAGCTGTTCGGGTCGTAGTAGCGATCGGGGTCCTGCAGGAACTCGGCCAGCTTGTCGCGGCTCGACAGCTTCCAGGTGAGCGGCACCACGGATCCAAAGTAGTGGAAGGAGGACTCGAAGAGACGAGCGGGGTCGCGGATGACGGTGATGAAGGTGGCACCTGGCCGCACCAGCCCGCGCACTTCCTCGTAGTGAAAGCGCATGTGGTTGCAGATGATGTTGAAGCACGCCCCGGGCCGGTAGTCCTGCACCAGGCTTCGTGCGAAGTACGACGGGTAGTGGAAGTCGTTTCGGCCGTTGGGGAACGCGAACTTGAGCTCGTGCTTCTGGCCAAAGCGGAATAGGATGTTGAGCAACGTGCTGCTGGCGGTCTTGTGCGTCTTCATGAACACAATGTCTCGCCGAGGTTGACACCCTCCTGCAGAGCCGTTGGCGGGAGTGGCTGCCACTGGCTCATTGGGAACAGGGGAGCAGGGCGCTGCGGCCTCTGAGGTCCTGGGGGAGACAGGGATGGAGAAGTCAGGGGGTTGCGGATGACAGTACCATCGGGGAATTGGGAAGGGCCTGAGCTAGACCAGCCAGGCAGCCACAATCCCCTCATGCAGCCCTGAAGGTTTAATCTCATTGTTTTATGGGTACTAGAAAAGCACTCTACAGCCGGGCGTGGTGGCGCATGCCTTTAATCCCAGCACTCGGGAGGCAGAGGCAGGCGGATTTCTTGAGTTCGAGGCCAGCCTGGTCTACAGAGTGAGTTCCAGGACAGCCAGAGCTATACAGAGAAACCCTGTCTCGAAAAACCAAGAGAAAAAAGAAAAAAAAGAAAAGCACTCTACCAACTGAGCCCCAATTTCTCCTGCCCAAGATTGTTGGGTATTTGGTTTTTGTTTTGTTTTTTAATTACGTATTTATTTTTATTCTATATACCTTGGTGTTCTGCCAAGGTGTGAGAGTGTCAGATCCCCTGGAACTGGAATTCCAGTCCGTTGTGATCTGCCATGTGGGTGCTGGGAACTGAACTGAGGTCCTTTGAAAGAATCTTTTTTTTTTTTTTAATTAAACTCATTTTTTAAAAGATTTATTTATTTATTATATGTAAGTACACTGTAGCTGTCTTCAGACACTCCAGAAGAGGGCATTAGATCGCATTACGGATGGTTGTGAACCACCATGTGGTTGCTGGTATTTGAACTCAGGACCTTCAGAAGAGCAGTCAGTGCTCTTACCGGCTGAGCCATCTCTCCAGCCCCCTTTGAAAGAATCTTAACAGCTGAGCTATCTCCTTAGCCCCTTGTTTTGTTTCGTTAAAATCACTTATTGGTGAGCCGGGCGTGGTGGCACACACCTTTAATCCCAGCACTCGGGAGGCAGAGGCAGATGGATTTCTGAGTTCGAGGCCAGCCTGGTCTACAGAGTGAGTTCCAGGACAGCCAGGGCTACACAGAGAAACCCTGTCTCGAAGAAACCAAAACAAAACAAAAATCACTTACTGGCAATAATTTTCAGATTACCCTAGGACCGCTAACTGAAGAGCAGGTGGCACCAGACGTATGCTGCGCAGCCTCACGAGGAGATGGGAGAGCCCAGCTGCTTAAGAAGAGGGACACAGTCACATAGGCCTAAGTTTGAAAAGTCCGAATCCGGGCCCTTGTGCCAGATAGGTATTCTGGGACAAACCACAGCCCGTCTCTATCCTGGACCCTACTGTGGCCCTGTTGGGCCTCAGCTTATAATTCAAGCCCTAGCCACAGTTTTAGATGATTTTCCTGCTCTGTGGGCCAGGCACACACAGAGGCCTGGGTTGCACCAAGAGTTCTGCCAGAATGTCTGCTGGATACATCATAGTGTAGGTGGTACCGGTTAGTTGTCCAATAGAAAGCTTCCACTGTAGACCATGAAGATGCCCCGCCCCACGCCCACTTTGACGTCACTCACGTGAAGGCCGTGTTGGGATACAGTGGAGGTACCACATAGGAGTACAGCAGCAATAGGAAACTGGTGAAGACAGCTCCCAGCAGCAGCCCCTTGGCCTTGGACTTGCAGGGCTTCTTTGGCAGCAGAGTCATCTCAGGAAACCGCTAGGGACAGTGCAGACAGAACAGAAGGGTCAAGACCTTAGTCCCAGGGAGTCTCCACAGCTGCCAGGGCTCGCAAAGGGTACTGCTTTTGCCAGCTCTGTGGACTCCAGGGCAGGGTCAGAACCTTAGAAGACAGCGAACTCAAAGAAAGCAGGCGAAATGGACAGAGAGAAAGGTCTGCCAAGTGTGGTTCTAACTTTTAGTCAACTAATAAGGACACGGGTGATGACTGCCGTCTTTGTAGACCTTTGGGGTTTTATGATGAATGCATTTTGGGAAACAAAAGGAGAAAGTCCCGTCTCAGCCCTAGATCTTGGTTCATACGGAAGGCTAGAATCTTTTCTATTTCAGAGGGCAGGGTCAGTCTTCCCTGGCCCCTGTACCACCTTCCCTGCTGGAACTTAAACAAACAAATGAACAAATACATTCAGTTGTATAGTTATGTTCCAAATACCGCATAAAATGTACATATTGAAAACTGTTGAGTCAGCCGGGCGGTGGTGGCGCACGCCTTTAGTCCTAGTCCTTTGGAGGCAGAGGCAGGCGGATCTCTGCAAGTTTTAGGGCCAGCCTGGCCTACAGAGTGAATTCTAGGACAACCAGAATTACTCAGAGAAACACTGTCTTAAAAACAAACAAAACTACTATCTCACTTTCACAGGGTGTCTTGGTGAGCTTTTGTTATTTGGGGTGCCAATGTGATGTGGGTACGGTGACCTTATCCACAGGAGACAGAGCTGTTAACGGTAATGGTTGAGGTCTGAGCTGCTGGGTCAAGGGAACATTTCTACGTCCCCATAGGTATACAGAAAGGGCTGAAATTTTCCATTTCTCCCCTAGCTGATGCTTCCAAGCCCCCGAGGCTACAGAAGGTCATCCACACCACCCTGTGGTCACGCGTGGCACATCACCAAGTGCATGTGGAGCACCACTGCCCGGTAGCCTCCCTGGGAAGGTGACCTAAGGCATCCGTGACTGCTGGCTGAGAGAAATCCTCCAGGCCCGTCCCCAGAAGAGGTGGCAGCAAGCTCTGAGTCCTTAGCTTGTCACCTCAAAGCAAAGACCACAGTGAGGAAGTCAGCAGAGGAAGAAGCCATGCTGGGGGAATGTTTCCTCTCCTATGACAATGACAGACTCATGGCTCACTGTGTAAGGCTGGGTAAAGGCTGGGGAGACTGTTCCCAGAGGGCCAATGATGCCAAATGTGGTTCACTGACATGCCACTGCTCTTTGGAAACCCATGGATACACAAATGTATGAAGTCATGTGTGTCAAAGGTGTTCATGGCAACTTGATTAGAAATGGAAAGTGGGAGAAAGAAACAATTTCAGTGAGCAGCAGCAAGGGACCAGGCCTGTCCCCAGGAGTCATCTACAGATGGAAAAAAAAAAGGGGGGAAAGAGGGCTGGAGGTCTGGTGGGATGGCTCAGCGGGTAAGAGCATCCGACTGCTCGTCCAAAGGTGCAGAGTTCAAATCCCAGCAACCACATGATGGCTCACAACCATACTTAACAGGATCTGACTCCCTCTTCTGGAGTGTCTGAAGACAACTACAGTGTACAATAAATAAATAAATCTTTAAGAAAGAAAAGAAAGAAAGAAAAGAAAGGAAGAAAGGAAGAAAAAGAAAGAAAGAAAGAAAGAAAGAAAGAAAGAAAGAAAGAAAGAAAGAAAGAGGGCTGGAGAGATGGCTCAGTGGTTAAGAGCATCATCTGTAGCCGGGTGTGGTGGCGCACGCCTTTAATCCCAGCACTCGGGAGGCAGAGGCAGGTGGATTTCTGAGTTCGAGGCCAGCCTGGTCTACAAAGTGAGTTCCAGGACAGTCAGGNCTANACAGAGAAACCCTGTCTCGAAAAATAAAAAAAAAAGCATCAACTGCTCTTCCGGAGGTCCTGAGTTCAAATCCCAGCAACCACATGGTGGCTTACAACCATGAACTGACGCCCCCTTCTGGAGTGTCTGAAGACAGCTACAGTGTACTTATATATATTAAATAAATAAATCTTTAGAAAGAAAAACAGGAAGGAAGGAAGGAAGGAAGGAAGGAAGGAAGGAAGGAAGGAAGGAAGGAAGGAAAGCCAGCCAACCATGGAAACACATGCTAGAGACCCTGGTTCAAGCCCCCAGCAACAGAAACAAAAAAAAGAGCGAAGCCTGGCATCTGAGAGACTGGACCAGCCTTAGCTACATGTGTAGTTTGAGACTACACTGGTAATACAGTAGGAGGTCCTGTCTCGGCGCACCAAGGCTGAAGAGATGGCTCAGTGGTTGTTAGGAGTACTTGCTGGGCTGGAATTCAGTTCCCAGCACCCATACCTATGTTAAGTGTCTCACAACTGCCTGCAACTCCAGCTTCCAGGGGCTATGAGGTCTCTTCTAGACACTGTGGGCTTACATACACACACACACACACACACACACACACGCACGCACACACACAGAGAGAGAGAGAGACAGACAGACAGACAGACAGACAGAGACAGACGCAAACACACTTTAGAATAAATACATTTTAACCAGGCAAAACACCTTTAATCCCAACACTTGGGAGGCAGAGTCAGGAATATCTCTGAGTTTGTCACCAGCCTGGTTTACATAACTAGTTCCAGGGTACCAAGGCTACATAGTGAGACCCAGTCTCAAAAACAGAAACAAAATAAAACAAAACAAAACAAAAAAAACCCAAACAATCCTCAAAAACAAAAACACCCTGGAAAATTCCGGAGTGATATGTACTGCACCTCCCAGTCCATACGTGTACCTAGATCAGCATACACGAAAGCCTGAACAGAAGCAAACATCTACTGAAGGGCAGTGAAGAACAACTGAGCTCCACCAAAAATGCTTAGAACCAGAGATGGTTCTGATTTGGCCCTTTCTATTTTGAGTTATGTTCATGTGCATAAAGAGACATCTTAGAGGGCCTGGGGAGATGCACAGCTGGCAAAAATCTTTGCTACTCAAGCATAAAGAGAAGTTTGATTTTCCTAACACCACATTAAAAACAAAAGCTAGCTGCAGGGCACATTTGTAATTCTAGTTCTGGGCTGGCAGAGGCAGGTGGACTCGCAGAGCGCAGTGGCCAGCAGTGGCCAGCCAGCTTAGTCAAGAGAGCTTCAGGTTTAATAAGAAACCCTGCCTCACAATGTAAGGTGGGTAAAGCTGGGCATGGTGGAGCACACCTTTAATCCCAGGATTCAGGAAACAGAGATGGGGGGGGGGCAAGAGGGGACCTCTCATTTCGAGGTCAGCCTGGTCTACAGAGTGAGCTCCAGTCCAGCCAGGTCTACACAGAGAAACCCTGTCTCGAAAAAACTAACAGGTGGAAAGCAAAGAAGACGCCTGGTGTTGACCTTGGACTCCATATGCATGTGCATACATACATGTCTGTACTCATACTCAGCCAGAAAGAATGCTATATGATATTCGTATCACACCAATGTCTTGACTATGACTTGTTGCATGACGACAGCTCTGGAATTTTCCACTTCTGGCGTCATGTTGATATTCAAAAAGTTTCAGATTTTAGATCATCTTTAATTTCAGATTTTGGATTAGGGATCTCAACCTGGGTTCAACATTTCCAGATCCAATCCTGTGAGTGTATCTGGGGAGGGGTATAGAAAGAAATATTTCTCTAATCAGTTTCACAACAGTTACATTTCATGTATACTATTTAATAGGAAAGGGGACAATAAGTAGCCTCTAGATCAGGTTAGGGGTTTTGTTACCCCTCTTTTTTTCCTAAGCAGTGCTGGGATCTGCCTGGGACCTTCAGCATTCCAGGCAAGAATTCTCTACTGAGCTACGCACCTGCTCACAGTTTAAAATTTACAAAGTGCACGTGACTGTAACCCTAGGGTACGCTGGGGGGGGGGTGTCAAGCATTCAGGCCAGCCTGGGCTATATCATAAGACAGTGTCACAAAACCCAAGCCAAACAAACAAACAAAAAACCCCAAAACCAAAAACCCAAAAAACGTAGTCAGTACAGGGACCAGGAAGGGGAGGTATGGACCTCAGTGTCCGGTTTATTGCTTGCTTGCTTGTTTTAGAGACAGGACCTCACTATGTAGTCCTAGCTGTCTTGGCACTCACTCTAGTCCAAGCTGCCTCAATTCATTAAGATCCACCTGCCTCTGTGCTGGGATTAAAGGCTTATGGCCACCAAGCTCAGTTGGACCCCTCAGGGCTTTGCCACTGACTTCAGACAAGCCAGAGATGCCCTGGGAAGCTGCTTCTCATCTATAAGTTGGAGAGAAGCTGAAGAGAGGAATCTGGCTGGACCCCAGGAGCCTCCTGAGCGGTCAGCACGCTGGTATGGCTCGGTGTTGGCTACAACCCTCTTGAGTTCCGGGCAAGGAGCTGTGGTAGGGGGCTGAGAGGAGCTGCCCACAGATCTGCCTGATGAGTTCCGGTCAGCGGCCAGCCTTCTGCGGAGGACAGGGAGTGGGGGCTAGCAGAAAGCCAGCGTATAGAGCAAGGCTCAGGCCAGGAACAGACGGTAAGCATAAGGTCCTAGTTTTCCTAGTGTTAGGGGAATGAAGATTCTTGTAGCTGGCTCCCTGCTAAGCCTGAGGGCCCATCCTATCGCGCCCCACTCACCAGAGTACTTTCCGGAACTCCGAGTAGCTTCGATGATGGAGGGCTACGGTGGAGGACTGGCAGTAGGGGGCAGACCAGCATCCTAAGCTGCCAATCAGGGGCTTCCTGACCTCACCCAGGACAGTGACCTCCCCGACCCGCGAAAGATCATGGATTCATTCATTCTACTGTCTGGGTTTTTCTTTTTTTTTTCTTTTTTTTTTTTAATATCATTTATTTATTTATATATGTAAGTACACTGTAGCTGTCTTCAGACACTCCAGAAGGGGGCATCAGATCTTGTTATGGGTGGTTGTGAGCCACCATGTGGTTGCTGGGATTTGAACCTTTGGAAGAGCAGTCGGGTGCTCTTACCCACTGAGCCATCTCTCCAGCCCCTGTCTGGGTTTTTCAAAACCTCACTAGGTCCATGTGTGTGTGTACTGAGCCCCACGAGGCTACTTGAGTCTCTGCTAGAAGGCATGAGATGGGACAGGAGCCTTTCCCACAGCAACTTCGCAGTTCCACTCAGGGGATGCCACGGTGTCGAACCATCACTCCATTTTGTAGATAGGGAGAATAAGGTCCAATAGGTGGCAAGGTTTGCTCAGTGTCACTCAGCAAATAAGGGCCTGGGCAGGATTTTGAGCCCATGTTTGTGGCTCTCCCATATGTAGCACTTTGTATGTAGCAGCTCATGTCTAGGGTATCTGAAGTCGGGGTGGGGTGGGGTGGGGTGGGGTGGGGGAGGGGCAGGAGTGAAAGGTCAAGGCGTAGCCTGGGCTCTGTCCTAGGAACATAGAACTGTCTGACCTTGGTGGGCAGAGCTGACGGCTAATATGAAGGGGTGAGAAATAGAAGGGACCCTGGTGGCTGGTTCTTCTGGGCCAGCTTCTTGAGGTATTCAAGGCTCCTCACTCTCTTGCTGTCTGACCTCTGGGAATTTAGTAACAAAACCCCTCCTCTCTTGCCTTTCAGTCTCCTCCATTAGATGCGGGACACAAAGTAGCGAAGTCACTGGAAGAGCCTCGGAGCAAACTAAGGCTAGAAACCGGCTGGCTAGTACTCAGGAGGGGGGCAGGAGGGAGAATGATCCCAGAGCTCTGTGGTTACAATGACAGGTGATCAGAGTATTAATTATTAATAAGCAGTGACAATTAGCCATTGTCATCATTGTTGACCATGGGCGCAGTCCTGCCTTACAGGAGAGGTACACCCCACACACACTTTTGACCAGTTGCAGGAGATTCACTCCAGACATCCTTGAGCCTGGCACTTGGTGAATGTTTGGTAAATGACACCTCATGGCCTGGGCATCTGGGGGAAGAGAGTAGATAAGTCCTTTAATCAGGCAGCTACCACCTGGGTGACAGCCACAAGGAGAGATAGCCACAAGGGGAGATAGACGTACTGTGAGGCTCATGCATGGCATGGATATCAAAGGCCCCAAGAAGGTAACTTTGGTAAAGTTTGTTTAGGGTGCACCAGCCCCTGGGTTCTGTCCCCAGCACTAAGGATGGTGGTGGTGATGGTGGTGATGATGGTGGTGATAATGGTGGTGATAATGACTGCCATGTATTCACTATCCCTTACTGGGTGTGAGAGTGCATGCCTATGATTCAAGCACTCAGGAAGCTGAAGTCTTAACAGGCCAGAAAGAGTAGGTTGCAGATCAAGACTTTGTCTTAAAGAGACAAAGAAATAAACTTCCTGTGCCCTGCCATGAGTGAACCAAACACAGACGTCATATGTGAGAGTCACTCATACCCAAGAACATGCATGTGATGGTGAGAGTCAGTCACGTACAAGAACATGCTTGTGAGAGAACACATTATAGACCCAGAGAGAGCCAGCACCCACAGGCAGGGTTCTGGGCTTAAAGCCCAGGTCTGAAGCCAGGTATGGTGGTACATACCTGCAATCCCAACAGCTCAGGGGACAGAGGCAGGAGGAGGGTGATCTTGTGGACAGAGAGACCTGTCTCAGGGAACTAAGTATGAAGGCAAGACGGCTCCGCTGGTAAAGAAAAGGCGCTTGCTACCAAAACTGATAACTTAAGTTTGATCCCCAGGTCCCAGAAGTTGTCATCTGACCTCCACACTCTCACCTCTTCCCCGTAATAACTAATTAAATAGAATTTTTTAAGTGCCAAAACACACACACACACACACACACACACACACTCACACTCCAGCTTGCTGTATGCCCTAAGCAAGACTGTCTCCTTCTGTGGGTCGTAATTTCTCCTCTAAAAATAATACCAATATTCTGTCATTATGGGATGCTCAATGTTTAGATGGAACACACAGACTCAGGGCTTGCACAGGGCAGACATTTGCTCTACTGATCATTATTACTCTGTCCCTCCCAGGGTCCCAGACTGGCCCCACTCTGTTGTGTGCACACTAGCCCGAAACAGTCTGATAGAAGATGGTTGGCACTGAAGAGAACTTTTCCAGAGAAGGAGGGAGACCAAATCTCAGAGAAGGCTACAATATCCTCAAGGTCACACAGCACAGGGGAAGCAGAAGGTGTGACTAGAAAAATAGGTTCTGTACCTCCCGCTGCTTGTGATGGGGACCGAGTCAGATAGATGGTTCCCTTGTCTTTCCCTCATTAATCCCTAGTTTCATGGACTAGCCAGCCACATCATCCCGAGAATTGGTAGCAAGCCAAACCCAACATCCTCCAGGTCACCGAGGAGACCAAACATCCTGAAGGACCAAAGGAGAAGCAGAACCCATCCACTACAAACTACACGCTGTGAAACTTGCCCAGGTTGGTACAGCTGGCTGAGAGTGTTAGCACCGCACAGACCCTCCACTCTCCCTGCTGGATACAGGGGACACACTCACCTTGGGCTGTGACTGTCTGCCCCTTTCCTCTCCCAACACCCAGGCTGCCTCTGCAGTCAAAGACAAGAATGCTCCAATGATACCCAGCTGGCAGCTAGCTGGCTCCTTCCACACCCCCACGCCCCAGTGCTTATGAATATTTATGAGCTCCCTCCCTAGGGATAATGAATGGAATGCCCAGGTGCCATGGTCATCTTGCTGTCCCTTGGCTGAACAGCCCTGGGTGATTCCCCTCCCCTCTTTAGACTCCAACAGCCAGGTAGCTCATTTACCTAAGAGCTCAGAAAGGTTCTAGGTGCCCTTGGGCCAAGGGCACAGACACCGAAAGCTTAAAGACAAAGACCTTGAGGGAAACTGGAAAGAGGTGAACAGGTGCCTATGTGCGCAGCTTATTCAGACTTTCTGGATGCTCAGATGGGTCAACTACCCATCTCAGGCCCATCATAAAAAAAGAAACTAAGGCCTACAGAGGCAGACTATGGAACAACAAAATCACAGGCCAAACACCACACCTGCCAGTAGCTCAGACCTAAAGATGCTAATATGTACCAGACACAGACTTTTTATTGGCCCATACAGGACCCCCAGGGTGATAGCTAACAGCCGGAGACATCCAGAGGAAGCATGGCATCTCTGAACACGAAGTCCTTCATCATCAAAGAGTTTATGCCATGCTGGGCAGCCTGCCTGAGCAAATAATAGGGTCACACGCATAGACCCATTTTGCCGGTTTGGGGCTGGCTGGAGGTGGTGTCCCTGGGCCTTGGAAGGAGTCTCCTAGCTTGAAACTCCTAGATTCCTGCTCCTAACCTGAAACTCAAGCTTAGCCAGCACAGCAATCTCAGGTCTAGCTGTTTCCTGTTAGCTTAAAGGTGCAGTTTTGAGGCTCTTTCTCCTAATAACCGATCCCTAAAGGTTATATACAGGTATGTCGGCTCTTTGTAAGGACCACCCTGACTGGGAAGCAGTTTTATTTTATTTTTTTCTAATATGCATCAGTTTTTCTGCCTTCTGGGCTGACCTAGTCTGAAGGCAGCTCCATGAGGTGAATCAGACAGCAAGAATGTGACTTATACTTCCACCTGATTGACTTATGGCCATGTCTATGCAGGCATTTTCTTCATTGCCAATTGATATAGGAGTGTCCAGTCGGCGTGGGAATACCATCTGCAGGTGAGTAGGCCTGGAGATGAGTAAGGCACTAAATAGTATTTTCTGCTTTAAACCCCTGCCTTGAGCATCCCCGAGGATGAACTGTAACCTGTAAGCTAAAATAAATCCTTTCTCTCACATGTTGCTTTTTTAGCCGTGGTGTTTATCACAAGCAATAGAAACCTAACTAGATAGAAATGGGTACCAGAAAACAGGGGTATGGCTATGACAGACATGACTGTAGGCCTTGTTGGGTTTTGTTTTTTGTTTTTTTTGTTGTTGTTGTTGTTGTTTTTGTTTTGTTTTTTGGTTGGTTGGGGGTTTTTTTTGTTTTTGTTTTTGTTACTTTTGAGAAGTGTGTATTTGGAGCTTTGAGTGGGAAGAACCATGAAGTGCTCAGAGTTCATGGTCCAGCTGCTCTGTAGGAAGTTGGAACATAAAATAATGCTAAGAGAAATGTAGACAGCGGAGACCTGGCCAATGACATCAGGGCTCTTTGTATGATATTTTAGATTAAGAATCTGTGGAAGGGCTGGCGAGATGGCTCAGTGGTTAAGAGCACTGGCTGCTCTTCCAGAGGTCCTGAGTTCAGTTCCCAGCAACCACATGGTGGCTCACAACCATCTGTAATGGGATCCGATGCCCTCTTCTGGTGTGTCTATATATGTACTCACATATATAAAATTAATAATTTTTTTAAAAAGTTAAAAAAAGAAAAGAATCTGTGGAAGCTTTGCTTTACTGGGACAATTGGTGCTTGTTAATCAGGGCTGAAAAATCAGGTGTGATTAAGAAGAGACAGCATCATTGAGACAACTTCCTCAGGGTCAGCACACAGAAGCTGTGTTACAGGGAAGCCAATGCTGCATCTCAAACTGATCATCAAATATCCGTGGGGAGTTTTTAATCATGTAAGAGGGCTCAGCCCACTGTGGGCGGTATCATCCTTAGGCAGAAAGCAAACTAGAATAGACCTTTTATGTTCATTTCACAGACAAGGATTCTGAGGACCAGATGTTAAAAAAGCTGCCTTGTTACACACTGTAAAGAATGAATGTATTCATTAGAGAAAAACTGTACATCTGTACTTAGATTAAAGGGCCTGAGATGGTACCGAATGTAAAGTGTACTTCCCCAGGAAATGGGGTCACTTACCGACACAATTTGATTCCCTACATGCAATGTGAATATATATATGCATTCATATTTTACCAGAGTCTACATTACTTTGGAAAATAGTGAAACTTTATAAATAATGGGCCAGCAAGATGTCTCAGCAGGTAAAGGTGTTTGCACCAAGCCTGATCTCCAGAGCTTGATCTCCTGAAGTTTGATCTCCAGAACCCACACAATGGAGAGAAAGCCAATTCCTGGGCGTTGCCTTCTGACCTGCAAGCACACAGGTGCACATGCGCGTGCGTTCACACACACACACTCAGGCACACCTCATGTTTCTGAGGCAGGCATACCGCTCTTTCCAAACCTTAGTGTCCGCAATGGAAAGGCAGAGCCAATGACAGAACAGAGCTGGGGAGGATGGGGAACGCAGAGGACCTCCTTCTGGGAGTGACTCACAAGGGTCAAGCACTTCTGTGAGGTGTGAGGTGAGGCTCTCTGGAGTGGGGTCCCAGAGCAGAGAAGGGGAGCGTTGCCTAGCAGGGCATTTTGTCTGGACCCTAACTTGTTGGCTCACAGGACCTCTCCAAGCTCGCAGTCCTGACACTTGTCACCCTTATTCTCCCATTGGCTGGAGATGTGGAGCCAATGGTTCTAGGCTCTCATGATTTGGAAGGCAGTTCTTTTTTCTTTTTCTTTTTCTTTTTCTTTTTCTTTTTCTTTTTCTTTTTCTTTTAAAAGATGTATTTATTGTATTATATGTAAGTACACTGTAGCTGTCTTCAGACACTCCAGAAAAGGGTGTCAGATCTCATTACAGATGGTTGTGAGCCACCATGTGGTTGCTGGGATTTGAACTCAGAACCTCTGGAAGAGCAGTCAGTGCTCTTAACCGCTGAGCCACCTCTCAGTTCTTTTTTTTTTTTTTTTTTGGTTTTTCGAGACAGGGTTTCTCTGTTTAGCCCTGGCTGTCCTGGAACTCACTCTGTAAACCAGGCTGGCCTCGAACTCAGAAATCCGCCTGTCTCTGCCTCCCAAGTGCTGGGATTAAAGGCATGCGCCACCACGCCCGGCTTACCTCCCAGTTCTTAATGTTATAATGTCACCTGCACCTTCCTTCCCTCTTCCGTTCTCTCAGATGTCCTGCTTCTTTTTCTTTTTTCCTGTGTGTGTGTACACATGTGTGCGCGTGCGCACGTGCACACCTGTGCTTCTTGTATAGACCAGCTCACTATGCTCCTGACTGACTTCAAACTGGCAATCCTCCTGTTCAGTTTCCCAAATGTTAGAAATATAAGCATGTGCCACAATGCCTAGCAACCCTATTGTTTCAAAGGGCTATCACGTGATCACAATACACACACACACACACACACACACACACACACACACACACACACACACACGGTGCCCAACAGAATGGCTTAGTGTTATATGCTAGCCCTAAGTAGCAGGTGGAGAAATGAGTCCCGTAACTGTGGCAAAGCTAGAACTTGAAGCATATTCACAGCTCTCTCTGAGACACTACCCTGCTCATGCAAAACCACCAGCCTTCCTGGTAGCAGATCCAAGTACCCAAAGCAGCTCGCAGCTCTAGCTCTCTCTCTATATATATATATATATGCACCCAGGGCTAAACTCAGGGGTCCGTAATAAATATCGATACCTTACACTAGTCACAGTCTGAAGATGTACTTGGTTGTGTAATCACATGGCATGGTAGACAAGTTTTATGGAGGCATTGCACGTGCCACGCACAACGCTCTGGGTGAGCATGCCCACTGTCCATTGCCAGACTCAGGATACCCTTAGTACAATCCTGCTCCCAAGTTCGAAACAGGGCAATCGCTGGCAAGAAACTGTTTCCATCCTAACACTTAAAGGCACAGCTATGCTCTCTCAGTCTCTCTGGGAAGATCCAAAAGTGAGAGGTGTGCAGAGTCAGTGCCTGGCCTGTGGCAGTGGATCTGGTTATATTCATGGACAACTTAGGTCCTTTTAGATCAATAGACTGCAATGACCTATGTTTCCCATGTTTTATACCCAACTTGCCTCAGCACTCACATTCCACACCCAGTAAAATTGAGGCAGATGAGAGTGTCACAGAAAGGGTCTGGCTGTGAGCCTAACCTCCCTGCCCTGGAGAGAGCTCTCACCTGCTAACTCCAGGTCTCCAGTCTGGTAACCTTTGGGGTACTTCTGCTCCATCCTGCCGTGTCCTCTCTAGAGTCATTCATATTTCATGGAGTCAAACCAAAGCAAGAAGCTTGCCCCAAGCCACAGAGGGGGCCTAGAGTCCCCCATTGAGTGCCATTCTCAAGTGATTCGCTGCTCTCCTGCATGGGCTGTTTGCTCTTCCTTGGAGCCCAGTGAGAGACACTGTGAGTGACAGATTTATGAGAACTCAGCACAGAACCCAGAAAGCAAAAGAGATGCCCAGGAAGGCATCTCTCCTCCAGTTTGGGCAAGAGGACTTCTGGGTGGGGCTGGGATCCTGAGATGGGGACCAAAAAACAAAACAAAACAAAACCAACCAAACAAAAAACCCAAACAAACAAAAACCCAAACTGTGATTTGCAGTGATCAGCCACTTCCCAATGGTGTGACCTTCAGCAAGTCACTGACTCACTGAGTCTCAGTAGCTAGGACGCCTGAAGGCACAGTACAGATCAGCTTAGGGGTGCCTCTGGATCTCAGGTCACCCCCTCCAGAGAGGAGGAGACTGAGTTCTTCTGATTGGCTCTCCCTCCACACCTCTTTCCTCCTGAAGATTTCCGTGGCATCCTCACTATCACCCTGGTAACCTCCGGTGTCAGGTGTCAGTTCCTGCAGCCAGATGTGTGCCTGTCATCACAACCAGCTCGGGAAGGTGGGGGCAATTAAAAAGAGAAGGCTCGTGCTGGCCTCTCACTAAGGGAGCAGACCAACCTGAGACCCCTTATGGAGCACTGGTCCATGGCTCCGGAACCGTGCAGTTGTTGCATATAGGATCTTTCCTGTCCTAACTAGACAAGTCTCTCCTTTGTGGACTCATCTCCTTAGGGGCACATATGAGAGGCCTTCCCCAAGCACAGGAGTCTGTCACTGCCCACGGCCCCCCTCCCCGGTTTGTACTGTGACAGCTGCCTCTTCTGGTAACGCAGGTAAGGAGCGGGGAGATTCCTGCCTCCTATTCCACTTGGGCCCAGGCCACAATGTCCAAGAGGATTAATTATTAACGAACTCACAGCACAACAGTTAACCTTCTCGAGCCCCACCCACCTCATTTTCAGGGACTCCGGGGGTCAGGGGAGGAGGGGCACCCAGAGCAGGGCAAGCAATCAGTCAGAGCCTGCAGGACACAGTGTCGGTGAAGCATCTCTGCAGCATTCCCTTGCTGGGCAAGCAGGATCGATCGATCCAGTAGGCGAGACGTTCAGGAAGTAGGCTGAGGCAGGGCACAGCCAGCGTGAGTGCAAGACCTCCCGACATACCTTTGCCCTGCTCTCCTTGGGCTCCGGGTGGCAGGGGTCGGCCCCGGCCCCCGCCGCCGCCGTGGCGCTCACTGGGCGGCGGGGCGCACTCGCGGGGACCCGGCGCGCTGGCAGGCCTGGTCCATGCTCCCGCCCCGCCGCCGCAGCGGCTGCCGCACCCCCGCTCTCAACACTGGCTAGGTGAGGCCAGCAGCCTGGCCCGGCCCCTGACGCCAGGGCCAATGGGCGCCACGGCCCCCTCCCCCTGTCCTGTCCACTGCGCGCCTGCCCAAGTGGCACAGAAGCCGTATTCAGCTCCCTGGGGCGCAATATCGCGCCCCCGCCTCCGGCCCAACAAGGCCTGTTTGTCTCCGATGGGCCAAGGGGTCCATTGTCCTACTGCCAGCCCAGAAGGGAATAGAGGGTGCCTGGGGCTTGGTGGTAGTGTTGGGGAGGGGAGCCTGGGCTCCGGAGAAAGGGGGCAGGACTAGTTGCCAGCCTTTTACGGACAGCACTGGAGCTCCTCAGGATCCAGTGGAACATAGGTCTTCCAAGCTCCCTCTGATGAGCCAGGAACACATTGGTGGTATCCAAGGAAACCAGGTGAAGAAGCGGCAGGATCCCTGAGCGGACTCAGAGCCACTAACATGGTTCAGCTAACTTTCCTCTTGAGGATACCTCCTCTAGAGGTCTGGGCAAGTAAGAAGTAGGGGCCTGTCCTTCATCCTAAAGAGTTCAGGCTGTCCTTCATCCTAAAGGAAAACCAAGGATGGGAACTAATCTGGAATTAACCCCAGCTGTGGGCAGTGCAGAACCAGCTGGCCATCCATCCGGTGGCACATGGGCCACGTCAGAGTCCCACTGCCCCCGACATTTCTAGGCAACCCTGGAATGGGGAAAATTCCACATCAGCCTGGCTGCCAGGCATTCTTCCATATCTGATGGGCTTGCCGTTCTTTGTCCCTGTGGGCCTTAGAGACACATATACCCATGCTGGCCTGAGTCACCTCCTAGGCTATAGGTTATGACTTTGAAAGTCCTAACCCTTTGTCCCTGCCTCTCGAAACTGCCATGCCAGAACATGGCATCAGATAGAGCCCCCCCCCCCAATCCTACACATACAGTGAAGCCACCAGTTTGGGGGACCTTGGGGTCCGCTAGCCAAAGCCAGCGAAACTCTTCAGTTGAGGTGCAGCCACGGCAGCACAAACTCCACATATGGGGCCAATACAAAACAGGTCAGTCAGGCCATCAGGTCCTTAGATTCTGGGAGGGGAAAGCCCAGCCTACCCTGTTTAGGGTATCACAGCCTCTGGGGAGTGGCTATGAGAAAGATGTCCCGGGAAGGACTGAATGACCAGAACCCTGGCCCTTTCATGATGCATGGACAGTTCCAGGTAAGGACCATCATCAGAGGTACCTGGAGTGAGGGGGCAGGTCCACAAAGGTCACAAGTTGAGATACAGCAGTGGCCTCACTTGGATGGAAATCTAGGCTATACCTGCCCTTAGGCCTCACCCTCACCTTCCACCTGTACTGGTTTGTTTTGGGTCAACATAAGCTAGTCGCCATCAGAGGAAGTGGAGGAAATACCTCTATGAGATCCAGCTCTAAGCCGGGCAGTGGTGCCGCACACCTTTAATCCCAGCACTCCAGGGGCAGAGGCAGGCAGATTTCTGAGTTCGAGGCCAGCCTGGTCTACAGAGT
>NC_034602.1:25297738-25300407 GCF_900095145.1 Mus pahari
GGAGGGGGGGGGGGAACGGGGACGGGGGCGGAGGGGTGAGGAAAGAGATCTAAGGCATTTTCTCAGTGATCAATGGGGAGGATCCAGCCCACAATGGGTGTTGTCATCCCTGGGCTGGTAGTCCTGGGTTCTTTAGGAAAGCAGGTTGAGAGCCTTGTAAGCTACTAAGCAGCAACCACCATGGCTTTTACATCAGCTCTGCCCTGAGGATGCAGCCTTGTTTGAGTTCTGCCCCGTCTTCCTTCAGGAACGGACAGCAACATGGAAGTGTAAGCCAAACAAATGCTTCTCCCCTCAGTCTGCTTTTTGGTCATGGTGTTTCATGTCTCATGGCAGCTACAGAAATCCTAAGACTAGTTGGTACGAGGAATGGGGTATTGCTGTGTTTTGGGGAGAATTGTGGAAGGACTTTGGAACTTTGGGCTAGAAAAGTCATTTCATTTCAGGAGCTCAGTGAGTTCCTGAGGAGCTTAGAGTGTACAGAACAGTACAGACAATAGAGGCCTGGCTTGTGAAGTCTTGTGAGGAAATTTAGACTCTATAAGGGTTATTTGCTATTATGAATTGAGATTCTGCTGTTAGGATCAGCTGAAGCTAAAGTCAGCCACAATAACAAGCGACCGCAGCACCAGTGCAGAGAAACCTTTGTGCCACTGGAACAGTCGATGCTGGTACCTGGAGCTAAGAGACTAGTGACAATTTAAACCAGAGCCTGCTGATGGTGGCACACCTTTAATCCCAGCATTTGGAGGCAGAGGCAGGCGGATCTCTGAGTCTGAGGTCAGCCTCGTCTATAGAGTTCTGGGACAGTCAGAGCTACATAGAGAAACCCTGTCTCCATATCAAACAAGAGATGAGCGTCACTGAGGTGAAATCTTCTGGGAGGTGTTTTCTGGGAGCAGAGAGGTGTTCCAGAGGCATCCAAGGATGTGGTTGTGTGTGGACATCTCCCAGGTGATGCTGGTTTTGAAGACAAAGAGATGATGGAGAACTGGTGACTGGCACTGAGAGCCCAGGAGCGGCCTCTGAAGGTGCAGCCTCAGTGGCAGTTTAAGGACCAGAACTGAAGGGGGTCATGTAAAGAAGCTGGGGGTGTGGCACCAAGAAGAGTATTGGTCAAAGAGCAGCCCAGCTGAAGTAAGGGACCTCGCAGTTTTGGAGAAGCCAGTAACACCAGGAAATGCACCAAGAGAAGCAGCAGCAGTGGAGAAAGAGCAAGGCGGACCTAAAAGACAGGCTGTGTGTGCTGCAGAAGTGGCCCAAGCCCTCTGGAGGGGCCCAGAAGATGGTGAATGAACCCCACACACTGGACGGTTAGAATTTGGTTTTGCTTTGATCGGACTATATGTCTTGATTTTCCCTCTTGAAGAAAGTATTTTATAGGAGTCCACAGTTGAGTTTGAATTTTAATAGATTGGCTATTTTAATGGGGCTGAAACTTTAATGTGTTTGAACTTGTAAAGACAGTGGGACTTTTAAAGTCATTTATGTGAGATCTTGGGGATGAGTAAGAAAGGAAAGGTTGTGGCTTAATAGTGATGTTTGTGCATCAGACTGACAAGGGGTCAGTTGTATTGGCTTGTTTTGTGTGTCAACTTGACACAAGCTAGAGTCATCAGAGAGGAAGGAGCCTCGGTTGAGAAAATGCCTCCATGAGATCCAGTTGTAAGGCATTTTCTCAATTACTGATCAATGGGGGAGGGCCGGGGTAGGTAGTGCTACCCCTAGGCTGGTAGTCCTGGGTTCTAGTTAAGCAAGCCTTGTAAAGCAAGCCAGTAAGCAGCACCCTTCTCTGGCTCTGCATCATCTCCTGTCCCCAGGATTCTGCCCTGTTTGAGTTCCTGTCCTGACTTCCTTCAATAACGGACAGCAATATGGAAGCCATAAATACTTCTCTCCCAGCTTACTTTTTGGTTATGGTGCTTCATCACAGCAAGGAAACCTCAACTAAGGTACCTTCTTTCACCTTCTCAGGAACTCCAGCAGCAATGAAGGAAGCCAGTTGTTTATAGACCATGGCTGGATTGGACAAGCATACTGCTTGCAGGAAGGTTCCATAACTTCCAACCCTAACTTGAGGAAGGAGGTTCAGAGTAGAGCCTGAGCTGAAACAGGAACCAGGTCAGGGCAAGTGTGACTGAAACCCAAGTCCAGAACCTGTGTCTTTCCTACCCTCCTTGAACGCCGGAGTCCTAGTGTGCCTGACCCAATCTGGATCTGCTACATGACACCTCTCCAGTCCCAGGGAGGCTTCTGAACACAGAATCCAACTGGCTGTAAAGATCCAACCATTTAATAACAAAAGCTCCCCACCCTCCCCACTCCACGACAGCATCCAGAGCACAGGATGAGCACAGCTAGTAGGAGGCAGTGGAAAGCCAAGGAAAATGAGGATGCCAGATGGACTCCTGGATTAAGAACTGCGTTGGGTCGAGGCCTCTTTGCCCAGGCATTGGCATGAACCACACAGGCGGCTGGGGCTAGCCACACACCACCAAAGTATGAGAGTGCTGNCTGGTGTGTACGTGTGTTTCACTAGCTTGCTTCTGCCAAGTCCAAATCTCAGCGAGGGACGACGGGAGCTCACACGGGCCTCGTCCTCTTGGCCTTTTTCTCAGACCTCACAGCATCATCATGGGCTTTCCTCTTCTCTGCCAGCTTGTTGGCCT
>NC_034602.1:25301177-25308960 GCF_900095145.1 Mus pahari
CCTCTCGGATTTTGCGTCGCTTGCCAAACATGATCTTTTGGTAAAGGTACTTCTCTCGCTTTTTCATCATCATGATGGCCAAGCGCTTGGCCTCACTTTCTTCCTCCTGGGCCAGCCGCTGCTTGTCTTCCAGCTTCACAGTGCCGGCCATAACCTGGGGTTTCTGGGGAATAGTACATCTGCATGTGAATGTGGCCTTCTGGGCTAAGCAGGCAGCTTTCCAGGGATGGTGCTGCCTAGTGCTTCCCTACCTTCCCTTCCAGCCTGTGCTGCTCCAAGGCCGACAGGTGCGCCTCCTCCTCCTCCTCCGATTCAGCTTCCACATCTTCCTCCTCATTTTCCGCTGCAACATCACCGTCACCTTCGTTGTCATCATCTTCTTCCTCCTCCTCCTCTTCCTCCTCCTCTTCCAAGTTTCCTGTAGATAGCAGGTAACTTCTGAAAGGCCTACATGTTTGCTCTTCCCCAGCACCAACTTGCCTCTGCTACTTACATGCATTCCAAATGCATCTCAAGGGTACCCCACCAATGACAGCCCCAGCTGAGCTGCCTTCAAAGAAAACTCTAAGGCCCTCTCTTGAACACTCTTGATACCTGTGCAAAACCTGACAACCCTGTGGCATGCTATTCAGCTAACTGCTCCCTTCAGATGACTGCAAATGTCAACACCAGACTAACAAACACTGCAAATGCCTGCAGGGCTGACAGCTCTCGGCTCCAGCTGTCTTGGGGTCTGCCAACTCTGTAGCCAAGGGGAATGACCAGCTTGGGCACAGAGGCAGGGCCACCCAGAGAAGCCTGTCCATACGACTGCCCACCCCTGCGCAGCTCACCTGGGTCTTCTCCCCGCTGCAGAGCCAGGAGCTTCAGCTTCTCAGGGGGAATGTAATCTCCTTCCTTCTCAGATACGAAGGGCGAAAGATGTGGGGGCAGCTGCACCCCAGGGAAGTACTCTGCCACAGGGAGGAGCAGCCGGGCATTCACACAGTCAAAGACCCACTGGGGCTGTACATAGTACCTGGTGCAGAGCAGCCAGTAAAGAAATGTCACAAGGGAATAACCAGAGGTACCACTGTATCACCAAGGCCTAGGGCACACAACCTCCCCTACAAGGCACACAAGGGCCTTGAAAATCTACCTGCCAATGATGGAGGTTTGCTGCCCCGGCCGGTCAACAATCTGGTGGGTGATGCAAGAGTCTGTGACGTCATAGGTGGCTCCANTACACAAAGACTTGTCCCAGGATACATCCCCACCAAAACTCCTACAGGCACATGGGAAACCGTAAGTCTTTCAGGCACTAGATGCCTGCCTTGCAAGCTGGTTTCTCTGGATCTACTACCTTCCAACCCACCCTTCCAGGAGCACCCTTCTAGAAAGCACCTATGCCAGCCCCAGAGCCTTCTGTCTGGGATAACACCTACACCCCTGGTACAGTTAAGACCTCGGCTGGTAACAGAACAGCAGCTCTCCCTGCAGCTGAGTGCTCTGAAGGTGTCTGCATGAGGTCTGGCCAAGCACTCTGTACATAATTGCTCGGTGAGAAGTGGAGACACGCTCATGATATTATCAACAGGCCTTCAGGCTAGGATGAAGACTGGAACACTGTACAGCCAGACATATGGGCTGGCTAAAGCCTCCCCACCTGATGATGAAGGCCAATGCTTCACGGGGCACCTCTCGGTTCAGGAAGAACTTCAGGCCTTCAAAGAGTTTCTTGTGCTTTTCCTGTGCCTCCAGCTCTTTCCTCCGATCTTCCTCCTGTGCTGTCACCTCCTGCAGAGAAGGGGCCAAGCTTCACACAACCAGGCCAGCCATCTCCACCAGAAGACAGGGACTGGAGCTTCCTTCTCGATCCCACGGCTTCTAGGTAGTGGGCCCATCCCTCATCCTGACCCACCCTGTGACTCCAGGAAGGCAGGCAGCACAGTACTCACTCACCCCATCAGTAGGGAATTCATCAGCCTCAGCCTCCTCTAGAGCAGGCACCACCACTCGGGCCAGGCTGGCACTGAGGGCAGCCAGTTTCTGTAGGGAGAGAGTAGAACTGCAAGGAGGCCTGCTTGCAGGCAGGGAACCTCACCTGGGGGTGGGGTGGGTGGGGAACAAAACCAGCTCCAGGGTCACATTTGGGTCTGGGTTCTAAGGGTAAGTCCTAAGACCACCCACCTAACAGAACACCTAACTATCCACAGTACAAAGACCATCTGAATGATGTAAAGCCAATGCCTTCCAAAGCCCCTCTTACCTCCATAGAGCTCTCAGAGTCCAATGCATATGTGTCCTCACTGATCTTAGTCTCTGCTTGGGCTTGACCTTCAAGCTGAGAAGAGGAAAGCAACACCTATAGTCCCTTGCCTCAGTGTGGGGATAGAAGGGCTAGATCCAAGCTATGTGAGAAGGTGCTAGGGCTCTACCTTTGGTGGGTAGTGAAGGTTGAGTGACTGGTAGAGGCGGAAGTTGACAAAGCCCAGGAGTGTGGTATAGAACTCAGTGAAGGTGGCCATGACCCTGTAGTCCACATCTGTTGGATGCTGGAGGTATGAGACAGGCATATCAGCAGTGTTAGTACAGGGGGGAGGTGGCTGCACCCATAAACCCACAGATACCTTAAGCACAAGTGAGGCTCTGGACAGAGGTCTTAAAGGCTATGGAGGCCAGTGCCAGGTTCCCATGTGATACAGGGGACCAGGACAGAGGCAAGGGGATCTACAGTGCTCCCCCGCAGCCTGCCCTCTCTCTTCCTGGCTCTCCCACTTCTCTTGTCAATTGTCAGTGGGACATAGGGCACGTGCTTTCTCCACCATCCATCCCAGAATGTGTTCAAGTTCTGCTTCAGGTTGCTCTGAGCACTAGGAAAGCAACCTTCCCAGAGCCCAGCAAGGCCTATGTGTGTAGCACATGGTCCATAGCCCAGAGAGGTGACAGACATCTACTGACTAAGGTGCCTTGGAAAGGCAGGTGCCACTGGTTGTAGCAGGTGAGCAGAACTTAATCCCTCCGTACCCTGGAGAGTCTGTGGTGAAGCTCACAATTTAGCATTTCCATCTCTAACCCAGCCCAAGACTAGGCTGAGCAGAGGTAGACCACCCAGCAGGCAGAGAGGTGCACAGCTCACCTAATAGACTAAAGTGTCTCAATTCTGAGTAGGCCCACCCTCTAAAGTCAAAGTGGCCTACCCAGGAGCCCCACCAAGCCTTGCTAACCTCTGGGAGGCACACGATACACAGGAACCATTAATAAGAACGGTCAAAACTGATCATAATCACAAGGTGCCTTCAGCGTGGGGCACCCAGAACTTTGAGCTAGTTCTCCATCTTGCTACTGGGCAGCACCCTATGCCACCAGAGATTCCCTGGTAGGAATTTGAACACAAACACCCTTTTCCATGGTACTGAGCAAGGCAGGTACACCCTGCCCTCACCACTGCCTTACCCCAAGTCCCACTGCTGTATGTATGCCCAGCACTGGCTGCCCAGAGGAGGGGCACATGAGGGTCCTTGTTACAACCACCCTTCGCTGAGAGGAAGCAGCAAAGAAGGAGGCATGGTAGCCCGTGCCCCTCCCCCAGGGCCAGCTGTGTGGAGGCTGGTCCTCACAGGGCCCTATTCACCACTCCAAGGACACACAAAGACCAGTCTGAGCATAATGGGGGTTCGACATCAGAGAGAAGGAAAGACAGAAAGGACCAAAGAAGTTAGGCAGGAAGGAGGTAGAGCAGAGAAACAGAGAGGGGAAGAAGGGCCATGCACCCTCGCTCCCCAAGCCTGCCTCCGGGAAAACTGGAAGAGGGACTGCTGAGCTCCAAGGCTATATGTTGTCCAGACAGAAGTCCCACTACAGTGAACCAGAGACAGGGCAGGTTCAGCTTCAGATATCCCTGAGCCCCGGAAGCACAGCACCTCAGTTTACTCTGCAACAACTGTTATCCATACAGGTACCAACCCCTGCTAAATAAACAAGCAGAAAAGGAAGCTGAGCACCTCCCACAGACCCACAATCCCGGGCAAGCCTAGCTGGGCCTACACCACAGGGATGGGCACAGGGAGCTGGTAAGGCTTCCATAGGAAGCAAAATCAGAGTCCGCTTAGCTCTGCCCTAGGAAGAGCCCCAGGGATTTACAGAGAAGCCAACAGGAGGCAACACCATGTGCTAAGTACCTCTCATGCTCCCTTCCCTGGGGTCTCCCTGGGTTCCATGAGGCAGAGGAGACAGGAGCAAAGCACTTCTGTTGTGGTGTGCCATGACAGAGTGGGAACAAGGACCCCGGTGGGCCTGAGAGGAAGGCTGGGCTCTGACGTTTAATCCAGGTGGCAGCTGTCCAAAGCGCCTGGCACCCCTGGCCTCTAAAGCTGCCCTCACTGCCATGTAAGCACAAAGGCCATTCAGAACCAGGCTCTTTCAAGACTTCTTTTCCCTGAAGCCCTCGTGGCAAGGCTGAGAAGATGGTAGCGCATTAACTGAAGCAGGAGAAGGAACATGTCCAAGACCATCTAGCACAGCGGTTCTCAATGTGTGGGTCACCTAAAACCATCTTCATATCAGATATTTACATTACGATTTATAACAGTAAATTTAATTATAGAGTAGCAACAAAGATAACTTTATGGTTGGGGTCACCACACCATGAGGAAGCGTGTTAAAGAATGACAGCATCGGGAAGGCTGAGAAGCGCTGCTCTAGCAGGGGTGCTGGAGTGGGACAAGCTTAGTCAGGCTTAGCCTATGGGTCTATGCTCATATCACTCTGAGAACTGTGACTGATCAGGGTTATTGACCAACTGGGCTATAGAGCACATTCCCTATTCTGTCCCTGGCTCTCATCACGCACAGCAGCCAATAATCAGGAACCAAGCAAGGGCTAGACTCCAAGACAGCACCCCACCAACACGTTTCCAGCAAACAGCACAAGGCCCAGCCAACAGGCACACTTACATCATGGGAGAAAGCATAGGGTGCAATCCATACGATGGGCTGACCCAGCACCTCAGCCTGATAATAAATGCCTTTAATGGACAGGAAGACCTGGGGAGGGAGGGAGAACAGCATGAAAACCAGCAAGTGACAGGGCAGGACCAAGGCTCCCCAGAAGAGCCTCACTCACCTTGCGCAGGGCTCGGGCAGTGATGACGTAGTGCAGAAACTCCACGGTAAGCCGGCGGCACAACTGAATGGTCTGCACATGACACTTGCCAGTCCGAGGGAAGGTGGAGAAGAGGAAGCACATTGACAGGGCATCATCGAGGTCCCGCAGAGCATCGATAAATGTGGGGTACCTGCAGGGTGGTGACGGTAGCGCTCATGCCCACTCCGTTGGGTTCCAAGGCCCTCTAGCCAGAGGCCTTGACAGCTAAGCTAGGCACTGCCACAGCTACTTCCTGAGATGGTGACAGCAACACTTTCCCACGGCTGGCCACACACCTGCAAACAATCCTGTAGCCACTGAAAACTAGAAAGTTCCAGTGAACTCTCATGAAGGAGGACACCAAGTTGATGGCTCTTTGACGCTACTTGAAACTGGAAAGGCCCACAGTGAAAAAGGGAAAATGGGAAGTTGGCCTAGGCCAGGGAGAGTGGGCTTCCCCCAGCCACACTGGCACCTGGGCGGTCTCGTCTTCCTGCTTCTCAGCATCCCAATGCATGTATCTGACAGAGCCATCTCTAACTGGACACAGTCCCAGTTAGAGTAAGCACGGATTTCCAGGAAGACCATGGTAAGTGAAGAAGCAGACAAAGTGTCACTTGGGCAAGAGTGCTGGGATTGAACGATTTTTTTGAGGGTCTTACCTGTCTCAAAAGGTGTCAAAGCACAACTGCTTTGGTGGTTTCCAAAAATGGGACAGATTTTATGGGACACAATGAAAGACACTCCATCTCAAGCCATGGTACCTGAACTGAGCTATGACCCTAACTGGGTCACTAGGCTTCATCTAGCTCCAGCTTTATCTAGAAAATGGCACTGCTGAACAAAAATGACTTAAAAGAAGGTACCTTTAAGCAGCTATGGTGCTGCACACCTGCAGTCCTGGCACTTGGGAGACTGAGGCAGATGTACCCTGAGTTCCAGGCTAGCTTAGGTTAGAGTATAAGATCTTATCTCAAAAATCAAGCCACCAATCCACCCACCTCTTGTGGCTCTAAACATACCCTGAGTGAAGACGAATACGCAGGACTCAGTTTCCCTCCTCCAGCGAGGCATCCCTAGAGATGCTAGCATCTAAACCACACTCTAGGAAGGCCCGCTGGAAGAAAGGTCTGCCAGGTGTGGTGGAGCACATCTTTAATCCCAGCACTTGGGAGGGAGGAAGGGCCATCTCTGGGAGCTGGAGGCCAAAGAATTTCAGGATAGTCAGAGCTAGTGAGACCCTGCCTCAAAAAACCATGCAAACCTTTAATTCCAGCACTTGGGAGGCAGGGCAGATTTTTTTTAGGTCAGCATGGTCTACAGAGCAAGTTCCAGGATAGCCAGAGCTACAGAGAAACCCTGTCTTTAACAACAACAACAACAACAACAACAACAACAACAACAACAACAACAACAACAACAAAGATTGCCCTGCCGTGTTATAAAGGGCTCTGAAGGGCACAGACAGCACTGCTTACTACAACTGAGAGGGCTGGACCTGGCAGGTGATGATGGGACAACTTCCTAGGTACCTGAGGCAGAGGCAGCATCCTTCCTCAACCCCCTTGGTGCCTCAGAGTTTCCTAACTTTCTACTTTGTAGACAAAGCCAACACCCCAGGTCCTCTGTAGGTCAAGCACACGCACGCCTCTTCTAGACCACCTGGCTTCCCCATGCTTTGGTTCTGGTAAAGGAGACCAGACACTTTTTGCTTTGTGAATGAACCCAGCTGCTTGTTTCCCCCACCCCCTATCTCTTCCACATAAAGGCCATGTCATAGGCAGGACAGGAGCTACCAAAATGTCTGTTAGTAACGTGTACTAGCTCAGGAGTTCCTGTCTCCTGGCCATCCAGTTCCTGACACCAACTCTTATCTCCCAGGCCAAGGGCCTCCATATCCTAGGAAGGAAGCTATACCCCTTCGTTCTGGAACTAAGTGTGCCTAGGCCACTGCACAGAACAGAGCTAGTAGCCTAGTAGTTCTACACTTGATTAGTTCCAGGCCAAAGTGTTGTGGGAACTATTATGAACACTTAAGAATATTTAGCACCAATGCTGGCTTCTAGCCTGTAGACACCAAACACATTCCATCCAAACTGTAGGAATTACAAGGGTCTGCAGGCATTTGCCCAATTCCCCAAAAAAGGCAGAAGTCACTGATCAGCTATTGACTGGGAGGGGTCTTTGGTGACCAGACTTCTCTTACCATGCTTTCTAAGTCTGTAGTTTGGGAACTCGTGGCTCTGGCTCTTCCACCATGGGGCCTTTGAAGGTGCTGCTGTTTCTGCTCATGAAGTGTATTCCTGGCTGCCCCCAATAGGTCATTTTCCAGATACCTCTGAGTATGCAATTATACCATACACCTAAGCCCTCTCCATGCTGCCTCACAACCCTTACTGTACCCAATGCTACTTACAACCAGGACTCTGACTGCTAGCTTGGTTTTGGTCTAACTCCTCTAAGAGGACATGCACTATCAGTCAAGTATTGGTCTTGAGCCCATTTCATCCCCAACACTAGGAAAGCACTCAGCAGCAACGGCAGCATTCTGAGGTGCAGGACTCACCGCTCCTTGACAATGTGGTCAAGTTTGTAGAAGGGTTTATTGTCCTTCAGGCGCTCCACAGCATTCCATTCGCTCTTCCCATAGGCTTTGCGG
>NC_034602.1:25308971-25310890 GCF_900095145.1 Mus pahari
GTCAAGTTTGTAGAAGGGTTTATTGTCCTTCAGGCGCTCCACAGCATTCCATTCGCTCTTCCCATAGGCTTTGCGGAGCTTCCGAACAAACACCTGGAAGAAGGGACCAATGAGGCTTCGGCCAGGGCTCTGAGCATCTCCTCTGTGGAGGATGAACATGGGGCAGGGTCTTCTCAATGCTTTCTGAAACTGGTCATACCTATTTGCCTGGGCCAACAGGCCCCTCAGCTGGAGATTTGCCAAACAGCCCATTACATGGAGCTCTAGACCCATGATAATGACCAGAGGTGGCCTAGGGCTCCGCCTCTGATGCATGGCTATGTTGACACCCCATTTACCTGGGATGAGAAGGCACATCAGCTGTTTTGCATTGAGGCAGAGCATGGCTAGAGGAGCTAGCCCTTACTGTAAACTCCTATGGGCACCACCCAAAAACTAGTTGTTAAACAAAACAAAACAAAACAAACAACTGAGATAAGCTACAAGGCCACATCTTCCAAACCAAAATGTGGTTTTTCCTACCAAGAACTGTTCAAACGAGCCCCATAGCTCCTCAGAAGCCCGAATGGTATGTGGGCTTATAAATAGCAGGTCTTAGACACATCTCTCACTGCTTGCCTATTTCCAGCACTGTTTGATGTAGCTGCAAAAGCCAGCCACAGGGGTTGTCCAGACTCCTGCTGGCCACCAGGTGGCGCCTCCACTCCTTGTAGAACCCCATTTCCAGTCAGGAGCCAGACACAGCAGTTTAATTTCAGTAAGTCTACTTTCCACTCTCTACCCATGGTGGAAATAGGTTTCTGCTGTCCCTGTGGCATTTGAGCATGTATGCTTGTGTATGGAACTAAAGCAGGCGCCTTGGAAGCAGTCTGACAAAGAGCTAGAATAAGGGCTGAGGAGCAGAGAAGGCACCAAAAGCCCCTGAAATGGTACTAATGTCCCCTGTGGGCAAACAATAATAGTAATCATCTTCTTTTGAAGGGGGCACAGTTGGTTAACATTATACATAGGTCCCATGCAAAGGATTGTTAGACAGACGATCTTACTGAACCCTGGAGACATCCTTCTAGGGTAGAATGACCCTCAGTGTGGCTCAGCAACCTGGCCAAGGTCAGGGGCTCACAACGCTGCAAGCACCCAGAACCCAGGGCTCACCTTGTACTCTCGGAACTTGTTGACGATGGGCTCATGGAGGAGGAATTTAATGTCTTTGATAAGGTAAAATGTCCGGGCTGCTGTGGAACCCTTGTTAACTTTCTTCTTATGCTTGGGTTCATGAGGATAAATACCTTTCAGGATGCACAGCCGCCTGAAGTCAGGCAGGCTCAGCTGCAGCTTCTTCCTGGCCTTGTTTCGGGTGATATAATTGGTGGCAGAGCCTCGTTCATACTTAGGGAAGAAAAAACAAACAATTCTCCATTAGTAATGACTGCAGTGAGAGACATCCAACTGAGGGAAAAGTGAATTCTAGAGACAGCTAAGGTTCTGGGCAGGTGGCAGAGGTATTTCCAGGATGGAGATTGCTGTAGGGAGTGAGATGACCTGACCAAAGGGGCTTGGCACTGTCCTTGTAGCTGCCAACAGAGAAGCGCATCTGCTCCATGCTCATCTTCAAGTACTTAGCACCAGCTCTACACCCTGTCTAGCACAGTTATTCCACAATTGATCTCACTCAATCCCCACAGGCTTGTGGGGTAAGTGCCATCAGAATACCCACTTCACAGCAAAGGAACAGCCCATTCAAGTCACACAGCTTCAAAGCTGGGGTTGGAGACACTGACTGCTCTTCCGGAGGACCTGAGTTCAAATCTCAGCACCCACATAGCCGCTCACAATTGTTTTAAACTCCAAGATCTGACAGTCTCACAGAGACATACATGACAAACACCAATGCACTTTAAAAAAAAAAAAAAAAAAAA
>NC_034602.1:25310901-25327988 GCF_900095145.1 Mus pahari
GGTAAAATGTCCGGGCTGCTGTGGAACCCTTGTTAACTTTCTTCTTATGCTTGGGTTCATGAGGATAAATACCTTTCAGGATGCACAGCCGCCTGGAAGATAAGCCATCTATTAAATCATCAAAGGGGCAAGGCCATAGCTCGGTCTAGAACTCACGAGGGACCAAGAAGCATGGGATTCTGTGCTTGGAGATCTTTCAAGTGGGTTTGTCTGATGATCACAAGTCCAAAACATACAGTGCAAGTAAAAAGGACATTGACAAAGCAATCAGCAAGGACCATACTGAGAAGCCAACATTTCAGACATATAATATAAAGGATAAAGGGCTGAGCGTTTAAGAAGAGGGACAGCCAGGCACAGTGGAGCATAATTGTTCTCCTGGCACTCAGGAGGCTGAGGCAGGAGGAGCGCAGTTTAAGGCCAGTCTGAACTATGGGAGTTTTTCATAACAGAAAAAAACAGGCTTGTGAATATAGCTTAGTGGCAGAGTGTTTGAGTAGCACTATGTGAGGCCCTTGATTCAATGTCCACCCTGCAAAAAACAAAAAGAACCAAGCAAACAAGAAATTCTCTTCAAAACAAAAATCTCTAACCAACACACACACACACACACACACACACACACACACACACACACACACCCCAACTGCAGAGGTCAGGATATTAGCCTAATGGAAGGACCCACTGACTGCAGAGACATCTAGATCTGACTCTACAAGACAGAGCTGGAGGATTCAGGTCTTCTGTCAAAGGGGTAGTAAAAGCCCAACCCAAAGAACCAGTCCTCTGGCTCCTCCCCAGGCCACAGGGCGGAGCACAGCTCCCAGCAAGTCGGTGAAGGGCCCACAGCAGCTCAGGGAGGCTGGGAGGTGGCTGAGCTTCCACTGTGCGTTCATTTCAGTACCCAGGCTCCCAGGGACCCCCGATTTTGCTCCTCTCCAACCTCACCTGAAGTCAGGCAGGCTCAGCTGCAGCTTCTTCCTGGCCTTGTTTCGGGTGATATAATTGGTGGCAGAGCCTCGTTCATACTTAGGGAAGAAAAAACAAACAATTCTCCATTAGTAATGACTGCAGTGAGAGACATCCAACTGAGGGAAAAGTGAATTCTAGAGACAGCTAAGGTTCTGGGCAGGTGGCAGAGGTATTTCCAGGATGGAGATTGCTGTAGGGAGTGAGATGACCTGACCAAAGGGGCTTGGCACTGTCCTTGTAGCTGCCAACAGAGAAGCGCATCTGCTCCATGCTCATCTTCAAGTACTTAGCACCAGCTCTACACCCTGTCTAGCACAGTTATTCCACAATTGATCTCACTCAATCCCCACAGGCTTGTGGGGTAAGTGCCATCAGAATACCCACTTCACAGCAAAGGAACAGCCCATTCAAGTCACACAGCTTCAAAGCTGGGGTTGGAGACACTGACTGCTCTTCCGGAGGACCTGAGTTCAAATCTCAGCACCCACATAGCCGCTCACAATTGTTTTAAACTCCAAGATCTGACAGTCTCACAGAGACATACATGACAAACACCAATGCACTTTAAAAAAAAAAAAAAAAAACCAAATGCAAAAAAAAAAAAAAAAAAAAAAAAAGCTAGGGTTGGGTCTCTAAAGCCAGGCCTGAGTCCAGAGCCTGGATGTCTAACTAATCCTGTATCTTATTTGTCCCTTTATAATCCCCTCACCACTAGACTTTTTATATGGACCCCACAAGCAACCACTCACACTTTCCTTCCATCAGCCCCATTGAATGTTAGTACTACAGATTTACTAAAGATCTGCATAGACTATGTTCCTTTGAGTTTTAGACTGCAAGGCACTGTAAAATCTAAGCTATCTCCTGGCCATTTCCCCCTCCCTCAGGGGTAATATCACTCTAATTGAAAATGTTTGCCCTAAGCCCCCCACCCCCACCCCCAAGTCCCCTTCATTCACCAGACAGTAACTATGTTCAAAGCTTTAAGCTAGATCTTATGAGGGTGAGGAAGACAATGGGCCTGGTTTCTAACTTGCTTCCAAGAAGCAAGCTGTCTTGTTCAATCATCCTGGTATCTGTGGTGTTAAGATGGTGCTTCTCATTTATATCACCATCCCGTTTCAAAGAGCCTGAAACAATAGCCACTCACGTTCACCCCAGATAAGATCTTTCTCTGTAGTGAGAACAGGAGCCTCTATACCCAGGTCCAGCTCTAAGAGTCAAAGTCCCCTGAACTACCTATGTAGTCCCCCAGCCCCCACAGCCACGAAACACTATTCAGCCTTTCCTGTAGCCATCCACTGTCTACTGGGAGCAGGCCCACGCTAAGTCTTGGCATAGTCAAGGATGAGCTTCCCAGTTTTCATTATAAATGTTTACTACTGAGGCCAGTGAGAGGGCTCATCAGGTAAAAGCTTGTCACTAGTCCTTTGATCCCAAAACATAGAGTGCAAGGAGAGAATTGACTCCTGCAAACTGTCCTCTGACCTCCACATGTGCACTGTAGTTCTTTGGGACACGGACACACACACACACACACACACACTAAATAAATAAATAAATAAATAAATAAATAAATAAATGTGAAAAAGAAAAGTATTTCTCACTGAGCTAGGCATGGTGGTAAACACCTATAATTCCAATACTCAGGAAGTAGCAACAGGAGGCTTATGAGTTCCAGGCCAGCCTGTGGTGGTAACAGTGAGACCCCCATCCCACCACTAACCCCACTACAGACTACTGATACTGCCCTTGGTTACTCCCCAAGGAGGAACTACATCCCTAAGTCCCTACTGCTGCGATCACCATGCAGGAATCAGAGGCCACTGAGGAGACTGACCTGCAAGTCTCCTCCCCGAGGCCCAGCTTTCATGCATGGTACTAAGAGGAAAACAACTGCAGTCCTACCCAGCTGTGATGTCTACAAACCACAGCAGCAGTCGGCACAGTAAAGGAAAAGGGGCACAAGAGGTGTGAACACCAGGGTAGTAACCAACAGGGTTTTTTCTTTTCTTTTCTTTCCCCCTTTTTTTTTGGTTTTCGAGACAGGGTTTCTCTGTGTAGCCTTGGCTGTCCTGGAACTCACTTTGTAGACCAGGCTGGCCTCAAACTAAGAACTTGCCTCTGCCTCCCAAGTGCTGGGATAAAAGGCGTGCGCCACCACGCCCGGCTATAAAAATCATTTTTGAAGGAGAGCAAGTGAGAATATATGGAAAGGTTTGGAGGGGGGGGGATCGTGCAATTATAGTCTCAAAAAGTAATTAAAGGGGCTGGAGAGATGGCTCAGTGGCTAAGAGAACTAGTTGCTCTTCCAGAGGTTCAGAGTTCAATTCCCAGCAACCACATGGTGGCTCACAACCATCTATAATGAGATCTGGTGCCCTATTCTGGCATGCGGGTGTACATGCAGATAGAGCACTCATATACATAAAAATAAATAAATAATTTTTAAAAGTAATTAAGAACAACAAAGCAGATTGGTACCAGCAACTTGCAAGTCAAAGAAAGACTTGAGCCCATCTCATCTTCTTCATTCCCACCCCAAAGTCCCTTCATACCCGCAGTCTCCTTACAGAAGCAGGAATAACTCAGATCAAGTCACTTTCTTCAGTTGTCTTCTCCACTCAGAATAAGTTCCAGCCTCACATGATACGGCCCCAACCTCACCTAGGCTGCACCTTACTTATTTACGTCTCACAGCCATGCTGCTGGCTGGCTTTCCAAAAATCCTGCACACTGCCCGCCTCTCCTTCCTACTGGCCATGGAATTCGCTTCCACAGCAGTTTTCTCTGCTAGGCACTTCTGAAGGAGAAAAGAAAAACAACAAGCTTTCACATTAATTATGGTTAAGAAGCTTAAACTTGGGAAACAAGCTTGCATAGGAAGAAGAAGCGCTGTCTCTGATCAGAGGCAGCAGAGCTAAAACTGTACTGACTTCTGCTTTTAACCTGCTCACCCCTTTCCCTTTTCTGAAGGGAAAAAGAAGGTATGCACATGCTTTTCTGCCTTGAGAAGTGACCACCACCAATATCACATGGATAGCATGTTCCATCTGCTGAAGACAGAACTATCATAACCAGAAACCTGCAAATCTCAGCTTCTATAACTCCTGTAAGGAGAAAAAGACCATCCTCAAATATAAGATTGTGACGCCTAACCCCATATAAGCCATCAAGCACTTCTGTTGGAGCCTGGGTTTCTTTAAGATACGGCTGGAAGCTACGGCTGCACGCTGATATTAGTCTCTCCTTTATCTGAGTGCTGAGAATTCGCTTTGGAGAAGGTTGGGGACCATCCACATGCCCCAGACTAAAGTGTCCTTTAAGTCCTGGTTTCCACTAAAATGCTACGTCAGAAGAGGACCTTCAAGACAACACTAATCGGATTAAGTGCCTGTTGTTAACTCTCCACTTCACTGCTCCTCGCTCCTTTCCTTTCTCTGGAACGCACTTAAAAACCCTTAGCCACTTCATCTGAAGCTGACACCGGGAAAGCGGGGCCACATCTGACTTCTCAAGTCCCAGGACCTAGGACCGGGCCTGGCTCAACTAAGAAAGTCCCAAGTCTTGATGATGAATTCTACGTCCGGCTGATCACTGATCACTCTTGGCGGCTCAGCCTGTCTCCACAGCTCCTTCCACAGAAAGCCCGCCTCAGTTCTTCCCGGCTTCCAGGGATCTACGTGCAGCAGGTTCACTCCGGCGGCCGTCTCACGACCTGTCGGTCCCCAGAGGCCAGGGAAGGTGACAAGCCCGAGCTCCCACCTCCGCTGGAACCCACTCACCTTCTTCTTCTCCAGGCCTCCCATAGCTCCACGTTGAGAAACTCTTTAAGGCAGCGCGGAACCGCAGAGCTACTTCCTCCCGCACGTGCCCTGCCTAGGGCCCTGAAGGACCCCGCGCCGCCAGCTGAGGCTGTCCAAAAATATGCCTGTGAAAATCCGGAGAAAGTTGTGCTTTTGGCGACCTCGTTATTTACAATCAAGTTCTCTAAATCTCGTTAATTGTGGTATAGTTCTTTCAGTCCTTTTCTTCATTGCTAAAATCTATATAGACAAGCTTTAAACCAACATGGAAATTTAGGCAGTTTTATAACCACCCGAGACACGGTTGTTTGAGCACGCGAGCCCCAGTGCATTTTGGGATACAGCAGGACTGGCGAGACAGCCCAGAGCCGGCTGGGATACAGGGAGCTCTGTAGTTTGGTCTCGAATTCAGAGATCCGCCTGCCTCTGCCTCCAGAGTGCTGGGATTAAAGGTTTGTGCCACCACGCCTGGCTGATGTTTTCTTTAAAAATCAAAACAAACAGACATGCTCACTAAACCTAAAGCTACTAGCTTTTGTAACGCTAGGCTAACTGGCCAGTGAGTTTAAGGGAGTTGAATTGTCTTGGCAACGGTTGCTAGGCGTTGTAAACCCTGCTGGCCAGATTTTGCCTTGTCGGCCTTAGATTCATCTGCACCTAGTTTGTTTGCTCAAGTTAGAATAAAATAGAGGAAAGGCCTACCTTTTACCTCACACGGAGAGAGGTCTGGGGAATGAGTTGAGACAGAAGGAACGGATCTCTATGAGTCCGAGGCTAACCGAATCTGCTTGTAAGTTCCAGGACAGTGGAGGGTATTAAGTGACGCACCGTCTCAGAAAAACAAAACAAAAATGAAAAGAAAAATAATGGAAGGCATAACATGATGGTGGTGCCTGTAATCCCAGCACACAGGAGTCTGAGGCTGGGAGAGCGCAAGTTTCAGGCCAGTCTGGGCTAGAGATAGTGTCTCGAAACAACAAAACCAAGAAAACAAAACAGGGCTGTGGAGATGACCCAGTGGACAGAATTCCTGACATACAAGCATAAGGATATGGAGTTCAGATCTGCAACATACACATAAAAGTTGTGTGCAGGCACTCGGAAGGTGGAGGCTGGTGGATCTCTGAGTTCTAGGCCAGCCTGGTCCTCAGAGTGCGTTCCAGGACAGCCAGAGCCACAAAAGAAACCCTGTCTCAAGAAAACAAAACAAAACAAAAGAAGTTGCACTGGGGGGCTGTAATACCAGTCTGGTAGGAGGGAGAGGAGAATCACTAATTGGACATGGGATAATTGGATCCCTTAAGCTCACTTGCCAGTCTGCCTAGCATTACAAACGCTAGCAGTTTTAGGTTTAGGAGCACTTCTGTTTCTTTTAAAAAAGGAAAACATCAGCCAGGCGTGGTGGTGAACACCTTTAATCCCAACACCCAGAAGGCAGAGGCAGGCAGATCCAGGACCAGACTAGTCTACAGAGTGAGTTCCAGGAGAGTCGGGGCCATGCAGGGAAATCCTGTCAAAACAACAACAGAAACACCAAAACAAAACAACCAGTCAACATTATTCTTATACATCTGAACATATAATGAGAGGCCAAACCTACTCCATCTTGGGACCAGCCTTCATCTTAAAGAAAAGGGAGCCTGAGAACATGAGCTGCAGCAGAGTCCAAGCTGTACCCATGTACCAGGAAGGACCCCACATCTTGCTGTTGGCCAGAGTTACTCCCTAGCTAGTTCCTAACAACAGTTAATCAAAGATTAATTGTTTCAGATGTACTTTCAGACCGTTTGTGATTGTATACGGTCTTTCTTCGGAGCACCCGCCTGTCAGCTTATAGTCATTCTGAAAGACCCCTGAAAAGGGAGACCCTCACTCATGTCTCGGGATGACGCGCAATTGCACGAGGTTTATTGACAGGAACCAGCATGCTGGGGTCAACTTGTAGAGGAGTTCGGCCCTGGGAACTGGGAAAGGGGGTATTTAAAGGAAAAAAAACACAACCCAAGGGGGTAGGGAGGGCGTTATTGGAAAATGCCAAATATACCAGTGAAAAATCGCAAGGGGGTACTAAAAATCACAAGGGGAAACTTGCTGCTTCTCAAGATCGTTCTCAGGATTTTATTTTATTTTATTTTTTCGAGACAGGGTTTCTCTGTATAGCCCTGGCTGTCCTGGAACTCACTTTGTAGACCAGGCTGGCCTCGAACTAGGAAATCTGCCTGCCTGCCTCTGCCTCCCAAGTGCTGGGATTAAAGGCGTGCACTACCACGCCCAGTGTTCTCAGGATTTTAATCTAACTTTTGTGCTCAGCCAGTTCCTGGAACAGGGTTACTGAACCGGCTAACCTACATTCTTGGTGCTAGGGGGGTCTGAATTTTTTTCTGGTCTTTCAATTCTATTAGATGCTTGCCAGACTGGACACCCTCTCCCTCACCCCTCCCTTGCTCCTATTTTCCTATGAAATGTATCCTGCTAAGGGTTCCAGGCTGTTCCGCCTTCCCTTCCCATCCTTCTGTGTCAGGGTTGGATTAGAGGAGAGCCCAAGCCAGAGCTTGTCATAAAGAGACCCTAATACTATTACATTGGAAAGGTCTCCTTGGTGGTCTTTTGGGGTTCATGAGTGCTTCTTGGCGCACAATAGTTGCACATACCCACATGAACACTGAGGTGTTAGAGCTCTGAGGGGAAAGGTATCTTGGCAGTCAGGAGCTAAGGAATACCACAAAGTCACACTGCACAACAAACTTCACCAGAAATTCATTGGGAAAGATACAAGAAGATGGCTACCTCTGCCTGGGAGAGAAGCACTAAAGAACTGAGCAGAAGGCAGGCTTTATATAGGGCTTCTTGGGAGTGGGGCTTTCTAGGGTGGCCCGGGATTGGTGGGATTTTTGTGGCCCCATCTTGGGCTTTTTATCTCTGTGGTCAGAGCTTGGCCGACTGCCTCTTGAAAGGCTTTTAGAGTAGTCTGGTCATGCTGCACCTCAAGGGGCTCCCTCTCTCACACACACCTAAAGTTGAGCAGAATGAGGCAAGTCATGGAATATTCTTAAATATGTATCTAACTTATCTGAGCTTAAAAGCTAAACAAGTTCACAAGTTCCACACTGGGATTAAGGACATGGCCCCATAAATAAAGCCCTGGAGGGCAATGGTGAAGACTCATTTAGATCCTCGGAGCCCACAGGAAGCTGAATCTATAATTTTGTGACTCCTATGATAGATGGGAGCCAGATACTGGGAAGCTCACAGGGCAGCTAGAGTATGCATCTCACTGATGCTTACATGTTCACTACAACAATAAACTGTCTCAAGCAATGGAAGGGGAGGACCAATACCTACAGTTGTCCTATGACCTCCACACTCATACCATGGCTCACGTGCACCTACACTCCCACACAGGAATGTGCACACATACGTGCGTACTCCATATACACACACATATAAAAAGACAAGTTCTGCATTGTTCCCCTTAAGGAACAAAATACACATATTCACACTTGCTTTAGGTGGTTGTTTTGTGTATACAATGGCAGAAATATAGATGTTTTGTATCTTCACAGTAGCAAAATTTATTTAATAATAAAGTCACAGAGTATGTCAGTTTCTTTGGCTGCAGCCTGTCAACTGATCCCAATTTTGTTTGCTAGCTGGCCACTGGCAATCACAGGTTCTTTGTTCCAATCTTAATTATGAAATCAACCCATAGATCACATATTACACACACACACACACACACACACACACACACACACACGTGCAGATTATAGGCTGGCAAAGAAAGACTTAAGGAGACTGCAGAATCCAGGAAGACTATCCTGAAGTTAGAAACAGGAATGACACAGGAGCAAGGGAAAGTCCGTAGGCAGCCAGATAAAGAGGCTTATGAACCACAAGCAAAAGCAAAGTCACTCAGATTCAGAGATAGCCGGTATGGCCCGAATGGCAGGCTGCTCCATTTGATGGTCCATTTAGGACCTCTAAATGTGATTCCAGTTGAATGTCACCAGCAGGGGAAACTGTGGCCGTTGGAGCCTTGAGGCAGAGGCAGGAGACCTTTGCTGTGGCAATTTTCCTAGATAAGATTTGTAACAAATGACTGTTATGGTTTTGATTATGGAATATAGATCTCTGAGTTCAAGGACAGCCTGGTCTATAGAGCAAGTTTCAAGACAGCCAGGGACACACAGAGAAACCCTGTCTTGAAAAACCAAAATAATAATAAATGACTTAGTTCATGTATATGAATGTTTTCTGTGTGTGTGTGTGTGTGTGTGTGTGTGTGTGTGTGTGTGTGTGTGCACGCACCATATCTGTGCCTGGTGTCCATACAGAGGCTAGTAGAGAGTATTGGATTTCATAGGACTGAAGTTAAAGGAAGTTGTGAGCTACCATGCATGTGCTCGAACCAAACCCAGGTCCACTGCATGATCAGCAAGTGCTAAGTCATCTCTCTAGCCCCTAAGAAGTTTTTTGTTGTTGCTGTTTTGTTTGTTTTGTTTTAAGTTTAAAGTCATGGCCCAAGGTCATGTTCATAAAAGTTACCCCTTGGAGATGCAGATTTTAAATGCTGCTGAATGCCGGAGCAATTTGAATTTTGTTTTCTATTCTAAAGCTAAAATACAAACAAATAAACTTCAACAGTCATACAAGCATGAAGCACAAGATGAAAACTGGGAGCAGAAGAAATGATCTGGAAAATGCTGGAAAGTTTTTGAATGGCTGTGAGGAAAGTCGAGGTTTGGGACATCCACAGCATAAGACAGAGAGGAGAGCGTTTGGGAATGAAGTGAGAAGCAGGGTGTGGGTGGTGATGACCAGTATGCCCATGATGCTGCTCTCTATCCCCAGCACTGGAAGAAAAAATACCTGCAAGTGAAAGAAGAGGAACCAGAAGACACGGAGAGGAGAGCACTGAGACTAAGGGAGTTGCAGAGAACATTAAGGTACCCATTATGCCCAGAACATGGAGGGTGTGACTTGGTAAGAGAGAATCAGCTGGAAATGGCAGCTGTAGCTGCTCCTGAGAGAAGCATGGGAGCAGGGCTCCTCCTACTTCATCCAACGTTGCCACAGTCCTGAAAATCAATTTTTAGAGATGAAGCTCTGGATCTTCTTTTCATTCTGATGCTCACCAGTCCTGTGCAGCTGGCTCTGCACAGGAAGAATCATATCAGAGGAAGACAGACTGTGTCATCTCCACATCAATGCTGAGAGGTCAGGGGAAGACTCAGATGGTGCAATCCAGAAAAGCCATTGGATGGTCAGGTCTAGAGTCCAAATAGAGTCATCAGAGGTGGACATTTTGCAATTAGGGGAACTTAGAGAAGTGAAGGGTCTTATCCAAGACCACTCTGCTGGTAAGAAGTACAAAAGAGCTGTGCCCTAAAATCCTTGCCTGGAGTCCACTGCTGAACTCACGCTCTTCTGCCTACTGGGTGGTGGCTAGGCCTGTGGATACCACGCTTAGGTCACTATCGTGTGAAAGACTGTTGCATGACTCCAGGAAAATGTCAAGAAGGGTTTTGTTGTGGGTTGTCCTGATGCTGTTTGTATTCTGATTTTAATTCTACTTCCTCAAGAAGGGTTTGCTCCCAACGATCAGTCGATCACATGCTCAAGTGATCTCATATGAACCTTCTCCCCATTTTAACTATTCAATAAAGGCTAGGATCTATGATTGGGCAACAGAGGAGAAAGTGGGACAGGAGGTCTTTGGGAGTGAGGGCAGATAGAGAGCAGAGGAAAAGGGAAGGGAAGGAGAGAGGATGGAAGAAGATTAGGAAGCCATGATGGATGGAGCAGAACCACGTGGCCAGGAGAAACCGCAAGCAGCAAGGGGTCTTACAGCTGGGGAATAAGTTAGTATAGTGTTAGATCTGCACAATCTAGGCTTATAGCTTATAATTATAATTGAACTGTGTGGCTTTAAAAAGGATTTATTTATTTATTTTGTGCATATGAGTACACTGTAGCGGTGCAGATGGTTGTGAGCCTTCATGTGGTTGTTGGGAATTGAATTTAGGACCTCTGTTTGCTTCAGTCAATCCCACTCACTCTGGTCGGCTCCGCTTGCTCTGGTCAGCCCCGCTTGCTCAGTCCCTGCTCACTCCGACCCAAAGATTTGTTTAAGTACACTGTTGCTGTCTTCAGACACACCAGAAGAGGATGTCAGATCTCATTACGGGTGGTTGTGAGCCACCATGTGTTTTCCCGGATTTGAACTCAGGACCTTCTGAAGAGTAGTCAGTGCTCTTATCCACTGAATTGCATATTTTTACAGACTTACTGGGGTTGGAAATTCCAGCAGCAAATTGGCACACCTACATTGGTCATAGAACCCAACTAACCTGAAATAAAAATGCCCCCCACTCCCAATATAAACAGCTAGGGCTCCACTCTAAAGCTTTGGCACTATGAAAATTAAATGTTGAGTGGGTCTAAGGGATCTACAGGGAGCTACTGAGAAGGTCCCTCCCTAAGCTCCAAGCAAATCAAGGTAATTAGGGGCAGCACTCCAGCCCTGAGCTGGGACGTAGACAGCACCAGTGCCACAACATAGTTGGGGTTTGAGCCTAAAGAAAGATCAAGGACCCTGGGGAGTGACTGACTGTGAAGCAGCCATCACAGCTGAGGATCAATAGCTGAACACACAGCAGTTGACTTTCTCACAGGCACGGTGGCCTGTTCTGGGCATCTCCACTGGAGGGAACCTTGTCCATATCCCCCATGTCTAAACAGAGACAGTTCTGGGATGGGCTGAGACTTAAATGTTTCTGTATAGGCAATAACTCTTACTGGGTTCAAAAGTCTCACGACTTATTACTACATACCATCCTTTAAGATGTCATGGACGGAAATTTATATTGTAGTTTGATTATGTGACCAAGCTAACCTCTAAATAAAGGCAGTTGTCTTTCTTTATTGATCCTCCTTAACTGATCCGTGCACCCTGCATATTCCATATGAATGTCTCTACAGAGCTATATGTTGCTTGTAAGGTTTGCAGAATGAAAGAGGAGAGAGAGAGACCCTGACAAGATTCACACTCTGGGATTCTGGGACCTTCCATTTCAGCTCCTTTCTTGATTCTACCTCAACCACATCAAAGCTGTTTCCTCTAAAGACTTGCTTCCAGGACATTTCCAGAACAGCTGGCTCGCCCGTCCAGCCTTCCAGATGTTTAGAGTCAGGACTTGAGCTAAGCCATGAACTTTCTCACCACATAGAGCCTGGACAACACATGATGCCAGCTAGCCTTCTTTTAACAAAACCAATTTTCCTATTTCCCTCAGGGCCCTCAGAAGGGAATTCTCTACCTCAGTTCAGCCAGAAGCAAGCAAAAGAAGATCATCATCAGAGATCCTTAGGTTGGGGTGGATGGTTCTGCTTATTTTATGCATTATAGATATGTTGTCATTTTAAGGGATAATTTACAAATATTGTAGCTTTGGCCAGGGGGGAAACTATAGAGCTTAGACTCAGGGATTTCTGCCTTTCCTCTCCTCTTCTCTTTCCTTCTTTCTTCTTACCTAAGAAAGGAAGGGGGTGAAAAAGAAAAGGGGGAATATAGTAATATTATAGCAGTTACAGAAATAGACAAATAGGGGTAGGATATTAAATTTACTCTTAAACAAAGCATCGTATAGCCATAATCTTACATTGGTAGAAATCTCTATATCTGATGCAAAATTGAAGTTATAATTTCTTACATTGATACAGAATTTATATATATTGCTGTATGTTTAAGGTTTTCATTGGTATAAAACTTTTATATTAATACAAAATTTAAAATTAATAGTGTTACTCTTAGATAGACATTGTGCCTATGCAACACATTTAAGAATACAAAGGCTTAGATCCAGTTCTTTTAAAAGCTGCTATTGCAGACTGTTTAGGATGATTAAGTAATACAAGTTAACAGTCAGATAGTGAAACTCATGGTCATATGAGATTCTAATTTAGTTAATTACAACAAGTGTTTTCAAGATTATTCAAATAATGAATAGCTAAGAATAATTAATGTTTGACAATTCAATTATGCTATCTATATAGTCTTCAAAAGTATCAGAGATCCACAGAATGGCATTTAACATTATTTCATTACTAAAGATCATTTGACTATGAGACAGGTGTGCTCCTGATTGCATCCCTATTCTACTTCAAGGAAAAAATTTAGCATCATTACCTCCAGGCAGAGTTGCTTTGATTGTGGCAAGGTAGCCACTGGGCAAGAATTGCCCTAATTCATTTGCAGACAAAAATACTGTCCAAAAAAAGGACAAACAGATTGGGATAGTCAACTGAACTCTGCCAGTTCAGGGTAAGCTAGTCCTTCATAATTCCTGCTTCACTTAAGGTCTGTCAGATGGTTCTGAGCCAGGAGGCTGGAGACAGATTCTCCAACATTCTAAGATATTAGGGAACTGTCCAGGCAGTCAGTTGTCTCTACAAATTGTATAGTTTTGGAAACCATGTCTTTGTGCTAATATTTAATTCCTTTTCAGATTTCTGATGGTGTTGAAGACTAGTTATAGTCTCACAATTGAACCTAAGTTATTTAGCATTAAAGATATTCCAGATTTGAAAGGATGGATTTCAGATGGTAATATAAGTTAAACAACATAATTCAGACACAGAATTGTAAACTCTTTAAGTTAGGATAGAGGCTACAGTACTTTATTTAATAGACAAATATGGTGAACTGGATGTTAAGTGTAGACCATAATTTGCATAATTGTTATGGTGTGCTCAATTTATATCTGAGAGAAAGAGCCTCTTTAATTGGAGAAAAAGGGGGAAATATTGTGGGTTGTCTTGATGTTGTTTGTATTCTGATTTTAATTCTGTTTCCTCAAGAGGGGCTGCCCTCCCCCTGCGCCTCCCCCATGAGCAGTCAGTCACAGCAGGTGATGAGATAACCTACTTTGTGGGGTTGAGGATAGAGATTGGAGAAAAGTTGAGTGGTAACTATGAGAAATGCCAGTTAGCTGAGCAGTGGTGGCACACGCCTTTAATCCCAGTATTCTCTCTGGTATTTGAAATCAAAATTTTTCATTCTGCCTAGCCCCACAGAGGGCTACCCACTTTTGGCTGGACGTTGCTACTTTGTGGATTCTTCTTCCTTTCACTCTTCTCCACCCCATTTTAACCTCCAGCACTAGATAGGAGAGAAAAAAAAGGATAGAAAGGAAAGCGGGTGACATTATTGTTAGATCCTCTGGGCAAACTCCAAACTCTGCACCTCCGTGTCTGATGTCCAACTTCATTCAGCTTTGTTGCTACAGCACAATTCTTTCTCTTCGGATGGTTCCACTCCCTGTTGGCAGCTTTCCTCGGCAGGTATCCCATGGCTTTGGCATCTCTAACATCTTGGATATCCAAGGCAACTTCAACTTTACATCTTCTTGTTGCAACGTCTTCTGGGTTCCTCCAAAGGGTTTGGGTCATTCCTCCAGCTCTGTCCTCTGTGATACTTAGGCTCTGGCTGATTCCACTCCACTGCTGCTACTGTCCTTGGTGGTCATCCCATAGTAGTGGTATCTCAAATATGCTGGGGTCATCTGCCGCAACTAGGCTGCACTTTCTTTTTTTTTTAAAAGATTATTTATTTAAAGATTTTTTTTATTATTATAAATAAGTACACTGTAACTGTCTTCAGACACTCAAGAAGAGGGCATCAGATCTCATTTCAGGTGGTGGTGAGCCACCATGAGGTTGCTGAGATTTGAACTCAGCACCTTCAGAAGGGCAGTCAGTGCTCTTACCTGCTGAGCCATCTCTCCGGCCCCTAGGCTGCACTTTCACCCATAGCCTCTCATAGACTTTCTTCATGGTATTAAGCGTTAGTTTCTTTGCATGACCCCTTCAGTCCTGGACCTTCAACTGCCACTGAAGCTGCACCTTCACCACTGGCCTTTCCTGGTCTCTCACAGTGCCAATCCTCAGCTGCTCTCCATGCTTCAAAACCAGTCCCACCTGGGTGACTCTTACATATTGCCTAGTCCAGCTCAATTCTATCTCTGGAACACAGCTTCTCTGTGCTCTCAGAAAACACTTCTCAGAAGATTTCACCTCAGTGATGCTGGTCTCTTCTTAATCCCTACTAATGTCTTAGCTCCAGCCAACCAGCATCAATTTTGTCAGTAATCCCTACTATTCTTGACTCCAAAACCAGAGCCACATGGCCAAAGCTGCCAAGTTCTGTTGCTTGCCAGGACTGGAACATGGCCTCCTTGTTTTATTACATCTTTACCAGGTTTCTGTTTTCAGTAATTTCCCTTACTGCCTAGTTTTGGCTGTCCTGGAACTTGCTCTGTAGATTGACCTTGAACTCAGAGATCTGCCTGCCTCTGCCTCCTGAGTGCTGGGATTACAGGCATGCACCACTGTGCCTGGACCTAAGCTTTTCTTTAATTCTTTTTCACAAGATTTTTTTTAAATTCTTTTTATTTTAAGATTTATTTATTTATTATATGTAAGTACACTGTAGCTGTCTTCAGACACTCCAGAAAAGGGTGTCAGATCTCATTACAGGTGGTTGTGAGCCACCATGTGGTTGCTGGGACTTGAACTCAGGACCTTTGGAAGAGCAGTCAGTGCTCTTACTCACTGAGCCATCTCACCAGCCCCCCCCTTTTTAATTCTTTAATCTTTTTTTATAGTCCAGACTTTATCCCCCTCCTGGTCCACCCTCTGACTGTTCCACATCCCATACCTCCCCCCCCAGCCCCCTCTCTCTAAGAGGATGTCCCTACTCCCCTACCTCCACCAGACCTCTCCACTCCCTGGGGCCTCAAGTCTCTTGAGGGTTAGGTGCATCTTCTCTGAGTCCAGATCCAGCAGTCCTCAACTTTACATGTGTTGGGGGCCTCATATCAGCTGGTGTATACTGCCTGGTTGGTGGCTCAGTGTCTGGGAGATCTTGGGGGTCCAGGTTAGTTGAGACTGATGGTCTTCCTATAGGGTTGCCATCCTCCTCAGCTTTTCCCTAATTCAACCACAGGGGTCAGCAGCTTCTGTCCATTGGTTGGGTGTAAATATCTGCAACTGACTCTTTCAGCTGCTTGTTAGGCCTTGAGGAGGGCAATCATGATAGGCCCTTGTTTGTAAGCATACCATAGCATCAGTAATAGTGTCAGCCTTGGGGCCTCCCCCTGAGCTAGATCTCAATTTGGGCCTATCACTAAACCTCCCTTTCTTCAGGCTCTTCTCCATCTTTGTTCCTGCAGTTCTTTCAGACAGGAAAAATTCTGGGTCAGAGTTTTGACTGTGGGATGGCAACCCCATCCCTCTACACGATGCCCTGTCTTTCTACTGGAGGTGGACTCTACGAGTTCCCTCTCCACACTGTAGGGCATTTCATCTAAGGTTCCTCACTTTAAGTCCTGAGAGTCTCTCACCTCTCAGGTCTCTGGTACATTCTAGAGGGTTCCCCTACCTCCTACCTCCTCAAGAATCCTATTTTGATTCTTTCTGCTGGCCTTCAGGGCTTCAGTCCTGACCCCACCCCACCCCCACCCCCTCTGCAATACCTAATCATGTTCCCCTTTTCCCCTCCCTGTTGCTTTTCCCACTCAGGCTCCTCTCTCCTTCCCTCCCCTCTCCTGTGATTGCTTTCTTCTCCATCCCAAATTAGATTGAGGCATCATCACTTGGGCCCTTCAGTTTGTTAGCCTTCTTGAATTCTGTGGATTGTATCCAGGGAATTCTGTACTTTTTTTTGGCTAATATCCACTTATTAGTGAGTGCATACCATGTATGTTCTTTTGTGTCTGAGTTAGCTCACTCAAGATGCTATTTTCTAGTTCCATTCATTTGCCTGCAAAACTCATGATGTCCTCATTCTTGATAGCTGAGTAGTATTTCATTGTGTAAATATACCACATTTTCTGTATCCATTCTTCTGTTGTGGGACATCTGGGTTGTTTCCAGCTTCTGGCTATCACAAATAAGGCTTCCATGAACATAGTGGAACACCTGTGGCATGGTGGAACATCTTTTGAGTATATGCCCAAGAATTTTCACGAGATTTTGATAAGCTTGATCACTATGCTTCAAGATCTGCATCAAAAGCATGTGTCATCCCACTTCAAGCTCTGGATCTAAAGCCTGTGTCTCCCAGCCTTCAGATATGGATTACAGATGTGCCCTGAATTTCTGGATTGTAGTTTCAGATATAGTCAAGTTGACAACTGTCTTAGTCAGGGTTTCTATTCCTGTACAAACATCATGACCAAGAAGCAAGTTGGGGAGGAAAGGGTTTACTCAGCTTACACTTCCATACTGCTGTTCATCACCAAGGAAGTT
>NC_034602.1:25328073-25358729 GCF_900095145.1 Mus pahari
TCAGGAAGCAGGAGCTGATGCAGAGGCCATGGAGGGATGTTCTTTACTGGCTTGCTTCCCCTGGCTTGCTCAGCCTGCTCTCTTACAGAACCAGGACTACCAGCCTAGAGATGGCACCACCCACAGGGGGACCTCCCCCCTTGATCACTAATTGAGAAAATGCCTTACAGCTGGATCTCGTGGAGGCATTTCCCCAACTGAAGCTCCTTTCTTTGTGATAACTCCAGCCTGTGTCAAGTTGACACAAAACTAGCCAGTACAACAACCTAGAATAGCCAACACAATCTAGCCCTTGCCAATTTGACACACAATAATATCTCCTTATGTCTAAATAAAAACAATAACCAGGTCATAATACTGCCTAAGATGAAATAATTATCCTTTGTACAACCACAAATACATAGTAAGTTTAGAATAGGTGGCAATATCCCCTTTCAACATCGCTTTCATAAGGCAAAAGCTTAGCTTGATGGGATCTTGCCCCAAGGTCACTATTCCCTTAATTCCACTTAATATCTGTAATCTGTTCATATCCTTGAGCACAGGATTTGGCTATATTCCACTTCCTGGCTCCCCTTTAATTAATTTTTTTAAAGACTTATTTATTTTATTCATATGAGTACACTATTGCTCTCTTCAAACACACCGGAAGAGGGCATCAGGTCCCAATACAGATGGTTATAAGTCACCATGTGGTTACTGGGAATTGAACTCAGGAATCCTAGAAGAGCAGTCAGTGCTCTTAACTGCTGAGCCATCTCTCCAGCCCCTCCCCTTTAAGTCTTGAACCACATCACTTTTTGTAGTTTTCCTTTCTAAGTTTGCTATGTTTGATCAAAACACTCTTTTCAGGACAAAGTCTATGCTAGGCTTTTTTGAGAATTCCTTTATTAATGCAATTCATCTAAATCTTTTCAATTAAACCTCAGGCAGACTCTTTGAACAAGAGCAAAACGTAGTCACATTATTCACCAAAATATCACAAGTCAATCTCTAGGCAACATACTAAAATTCTCTTAAACTTCTTGAGCCAAGACCCCATCATTCCAAAAGTCCTCAACAATCCTGTCTTCCATGCTTCTATTAGTATGGTCCATTAAGCCCCACTTAAAGCATTCTATTGTTTTCCTAGTCCAAAGTTCTAAAATCCACATTTCTCCAAAAAAAAAAAAAAAAAAAAAAAAAAAAAAAAGGCATGGTCAGGCCTGTCACAGCAATAACCCAGCTCCTGGTACCAATTTCTGTCTTAGTTAGGGTTTCATTGCTGTGAAGAGATACTGTGACCAAGGCAACTCTTATAAAAGAAAACATTTAATTGAGGCTGGCTTACAGTTTCAGAAGTTTAGTCCATTATCATCATGGCAGGAAACATGACACCTTGCAGGCAGACATAGTGCTAGAGGAACCAAGAGTTCTGTACCTTGATCCAAAGGCAGCCAGGAGGAGGTTCTCTCTCATTCTGGGCAAAGCCTCAGCATAGGGGACTTCAAAGCCCACCGACACAGTGGCACACTTCCTCTAACAAGATCATACCTACTCCAACAAGGCCACACTTATTAATAGTGCCACTCCCTATGGTCAAATATTCAAACACATGAATCTATGGTGATCATAGCTATTCAAACCACCATAAGGATAGATAGAACCAAGAGCATCATGGTAAATGAAATAAGCCAGACTCAGAAACACAAGTATTGCTTGCCCATGTGTAGAACCCATATCTATGTATCTATCTTTCTATATGTGACATGCAAGTAGAATGGGAATTATTTGGGAAGAAGGTGACTAGCAGGGGGTGGCTTCAAGAGACTGTAATGGGGAGAACATGAACAAAACAGTATAGGTGTGTGAAATTTCATAATGAAACTCATCTGTATGTCATGAGTGTGTAAGCCTCTCAAGCAATGTTCAGTATTAAGGCATTTGCTTCTGGGAGACACCTTCATTGTGGTTCTCCCACTTCTGCCTCCCAAATTCTGAGATTATGGAAATTTTGACTGAAGAAAAACGGAGGGCTTGATAGTTCCTGTATGGTGGTCCCTGAGCTGAGACTGCTCATCACTCACAACCGGTGTAATCTCTTCCCAGAAATTTTCAGTCCACGACTGCCAAGTCTGACAATGAGGATGTAAGGGGTCTTTTCTGAGGCTGAAGTCTTCTTCCCCAATTGGTTTATGATCTGTCAATAAAGATACTAAGGGCCAATGATCTGGGCGGAATAGGCGGGACTCCCAGTTTTTCCAAAGACAGAGCACAAGCAGAGGAGGAGAGATTTTGGGTGTGCCTCTGCAGGAGTAAAGGTGACAGTCATGTGAGATCTAGGCTGCTTCTCTAGGTGGGAGGATGGGCTGTTGAGCTAGGACTAAAGCTAACTTAACGACTAAAGTTAATGACAAATTTGTAGTGCTGAGCTAAGAGTATTGGAGAGCTAGCCACGGGAGATTAGTAGCACCCAGCAATTGAACTGTAGCAATTTAAGACTAACTGGTGCAATTTAAGATTAACTGGTTTGTGTGTGTGTGTGTGTGTGTGTGTGTGTGTGTGTGTCTGTCTGTCTGTCTGTCTGTCTGTCTGTCTGTATTTTTCACCCACGGATCTAAGTAGATTCTCTGGACAGGTCGTTGGGAGTGTGGTTCACCAAGAGAATCTGGGCCGGTAGTGGTCACGGGCAGAATGGCCCATTCCCTGCACACAACATGAGAAACCCACAACTATGGAGCCATCATCCAGTGCCTTGACTGTTGTGTTAATACAGTGTTTCCGAAGTCGGAGCTTCATTATTTAGCAGATTAACAGGTCTGGCCAGCATTCAGTCTGCCTATGAGCATGGGGGCTTGCCCTTGAGCCTAGCTGGGCAATAACCATTGGGCAGACTTAAGGAGATAAGCTTTGCTACCCTTTTACATAACACCAATTAACTGGAAAATGGCTATAGATATAGTCTCAGGGTGTGTGAAAAATAAAATGGCTCCAAGGAAAGTGAGAACAAATATTCACTATTTTATTTTATTTATTTATTTATTTATTTAAAAAGATTTATTTATTATGTGTAAGTCACTGTAGCTGTCTTTTAGACACACCAGAAGAGGGCATCAGATCTCATTACAGATGGTTGTGAGCCACCATGTGGTTGCTGGGATTTGAACTCAGGACCTTCTGGAGAGCAGTCAGTGCTCTTAACCACTGAGCCACCTCTCCAGCCCCACTATTTTCATAGTTATACTTTCTCCAGGAGGCTGGGGCTTCTGCTTGTGTGTGGTGTGTGTGTATACACATATGCATTTATGCATGTGTATGTATATGTGTGCATGTGTATATGTGTGCATATGTGCGTGTATTCCATGTGTGTAGGCCAGAGATTGATGTCAGGTTCCTCTTCAGTCATTCTTTATCCTATTTATTTATTTATTTATTTATTTATTTATTTATGGCAAGGTCTTACCATGTAGCCCCAGCTGGCTTGAAATCACAGAGATCCTACCTGTTTCTGCCTCTGGAATGCTTGGATTAAAGGTGTAGGCCACCATACCTGGCTACAATAATTTATTAATAAACTCCCATTTTTTTTTTGTTCAAGCCCAGTGGGTCCTATAGGCTTATAACAAGTCACATTTCAAACCAGCCACATCTCAAATGCTCAGCGGTCAAGTGTGATTATAGAGACCATGTGTGAGTGCTAAGTGTGTGCGTGCGCGTGAGGTACACATCTGGAGTCTGAGTCCTTCAGGGAGTCCTACTTTGCTTTTGCGATGTAATCAGTTGTTCCTGATGTCACTTTATCTGGGGTGCTCCTAAGCTAGCTATGATTGTGCAAGTAACCCTGGCACTTTTGGGGTGAAGGCAGGAGGGGGAACAGTTTGAGGCTGGCCTAACTTACATAGTGAGATCCCGTCTCCAAAACCAAACCATAGCAAAACCAACAAAACCAACAAGAACACACACAAACACACACACACACACACACACATACACACACTTTTTTTTTTTTTGTCAAGACCTCACAACTATATCCCAGGCTGACCTAGAACTCATTACCTAGCACAGGATGACTTCAAATTCTTGGCAATGTTTCTGCCTGGGCCTCTGGAGCGCTTGGATCCCAAGCATGTGCTGCCGTGCCCAGTTTAAGAGGCAGACACTGAATAAGCTAAGCAAGTCCCCCTACTGAGCCACAACTTCAGCCCCTATTAACATTAACTTACAGAGTAACAAGTGTGGCATTTGCACATGGGTGTGCCAGTGTACTGGTCCTCATTTGTCCCCTCTCGCATGACTCTCCTACCCCCACTCCTTCCTGGTGCCCACCGCCCTACAGTCCCGTCCTGATCTCTATCTCTCTTTGCTCCCTTCAGACCTGTCCAGTTGTTGGGTCTCAGGAAATTCCTTTTTGCAAACTCTGGCCTTTAGCTAAGCCAGCGCTCCCTCAGAGACTTAAGATAGTTCCTATTTACTGAAGGGAGTCATTGTCCTGATCTCTGGCAATGTAGCCCTGTGCCTGTGGTGCTTATCGGCATTCCTGGGCACCTCTAGGCTCTCTCGGTCCCTGCTCACGAGTACCTGTTACGGAGCCATCTTGGCTGGCACACCTCTACCCTAACCCTCTCCTGCCCGAGCCTCCCTTCCCTTCCGCCTGTCGTCTTCTCCTCTGTTTTCTCCTATCTAATTCAGCCATTTTGGCTACCCATTCTCTTGGCGCTCTCGGCCCCTTGGTCCTTGGCTTCTCTCTCCGCCCCATCTTTCTTTTCCTCTCCCCTCATCTCTTCTCAAGGCCTAGTTCAGTCTGAAACCTTCCAGATGTCCTTGGCTGTGTGCCCCTTCTCCTCCACCATCCCTCAGAGCGGTCATGTGCTCGTTTTTCATCTGCTTCTATGAACTTTTGTAACACTGTATTTTTAAAAGATTTATTATTATATGTAGGTAGACTGTAGCTATCTTTAGACACATCAGAGGAGGACATCAGATCTCATGACAGATGGTTGTGAGCCACCATGAGGTTGCTGGGAATTGAACTCAGGACCTTCCGAAGAGCGGTCAGTGCTCTTACCCACTGAGCCATCTCACCAGCTCCCACACTGTGCATTTTTATTATATAATGAATGTTCTCTGTGTACCTGCATGGGTCCACATTTATTCTGCCCATTCTTCTCATGCGGTCTGCATGCCTACACGTGGATTTTTCTCCTTGGGATTATATTCCTATGTTCTAGCCCATTCACCCATGAGCACTGGGGGTGCTGACCTTTGGTGTTGGGGAGGGTCCCCACGAAGGACCTGTGGACTCTTTTTCATGGGCAAAGGTCACTGAGGGTCAGAGGGAAGGTGGAGTTGAGTCAAAGGTCAACCAAGGAGATTTTGCTGGACATTCAAAGCCAGCAGGGCTGTGTGCGAAGGTCAGCTTCAGGTCTGGACAGCTCAGTGACTCCTGAGAGTCTGTTTTCTTAGAAACTGGAATGTTAAGGCAGGTGTGGAATGTGAGGTCCAGAAATTCCTTCCTTGCAGCTCCTGGCCTTGGTCAGAGTTATGCAGCAGCCCAGTCAGAATGGGGAGTTTCATTCTTACTAAAATGTTTTTGAATAGCAAAAGTTTGAGAGCCTATGATGTTAGGGGAAGAAAAAGAAATCTCCGTTTAAAAAAAGTAGTAGACCCTCAAAGATTATCAGTTATCGGGGCACTTTATTCTGAGTGCATGGCCTCGGGAGAAACACAGTTTTCTGGTGACACTGTTATAATAGGGCTCCAGACCTTAGCACAACTGACTCCATGATGAAAGTATCATTCAGGCTGTAAAACTCAGCATGTAGACCTTGCTTTTGAGCCTCTGTAGCTCCATTTCTGGCTAACTGCTCTTGTTAACTGAAATATGGCAACCCAGGACATGGTTTTTGTGCTTCAAAGCTCACCCTGAGAAAGTCTAGGGACTACACAGGGATCCCAAACACCCAGTGTAGTTAGCGCCGGCTAATAATGACTTTCTATTGGCTCAAACTCAGCTATCTTATGTGTCCCTGAGTTTTGAAGTGAGGTCTCAGTTGCCCAATCTGGCTTGGAACTTGGAATGATTCTCCTGCCTCAGCCTCCCACACTCTAGATATAGGTGTGCACCAAGAACCATACTTGGCTCCCCCACCGCCTCCTCTTCTAGCTTCTCTTCCTCCTTTTAAAGAGATAGGGTCTTATGGTTACTCAAGCTGGCTGCCAGTCTGTCTTACTTCAGTCTCCCGAGTGGCTGGGGCTAGAGGTATGCACCCCACATGTGACCCCCAAATTATGATAGAGTCCTTTGTCTTTTTCAGTTTCTCTGACAACATGACCTAGGCCAGCAACAACACATGCATTATGTTAATAAGTACTGCTAATTAATAACTGCTATCCAGGCCCATATATATCTGCGTTGGGTCTTAGCTTGTGATAATTATCCTGGCACAAAAATAGGTTCTCTTGAAAGTGTGACCTTTGACAGTTTGCTATAAAAATATTTGTAACAAACATCTCATTTGAAGATGATTAGAGAGGCATGTTATGGTCTCAATATCTTCACAAGTGGAACTGGAAAATTGCTGCTAGGATAATCTTGTTCAACGCTCTCGTTTTAGAGAGAGTGAATAACTTGAAACTCAGAGAGGTCACCCATCGCTGCTAGATTCATCCTTCGATTCTCCAGTGGGGCTGGACAGATAAGCAATCTTTTATTCTATCTGCCAAGATGTTTTTAAGCGATGTTCCTAGTTCAGGGCAAGTAGCCTTTGCAATCCCAAAGGTTTTGCAACTTGCTAGAGTCACTTGTTCTTCAACTTGCTCTGTCGCCTGCAGGAAACCCCGGGCTGTGTCTGGTTGATTGAGACTTGTTTGTCTGGGCCAGGTCCAGCAGCTGCCCCGCCTCCTTGGCAGAACAGCTGACGCCAGAGAGCCCTGTCACGTGATCGCCACAGTTCCCAGCTCTGGCCCCGAGAGTCAAAGTAAGTACTTTCCAGGGACTCCTGTGACGTGCACCCAGTAGGTCCCCTAATCCTGAATGTCTGCAGTCAGAGCAGCCACGGTGGGGGTGTGTAGGCAGGGGAGGGGTGTGTGTGGGGGCAGGGGGCTGGGATGTGCAGGGAGCCGGGGGTGGGGGGGCGGGTGTGCAAGCCCGGGCAGGGCGGACCCCGGCGAGCACTGTCAGATAGACTTGGGACAGATTAGGCATCAGGGTTTCTGTGCTGCTTTCGGGGTCTTTAAAGCGTTCGGGACAGATAAGGTTAGCTTCGAGTTGCCCCATAGAGTCTCTTTCTGTTCTCATCTGGAGGACAAGCAGCTCTGCCCTTCCTTCCTCCCTCTGTTCTTTGGCCTCCTGCCCCATAACAGACCTTTCCCCCTTTCTCTCTGCTGATTTAGCAGCGTGCTTCCGGCTGTTGGAGGAACAATTAATCAGTGAAGCTGCCTCTTTGTAAGCAAGACAACAGTTGCAGTCAGACAAGCTCTCAAGGTGAGACCCAGGAGTCTCCCACCTCCCACCTGTGCCTGCCATGGAACTCCTGAAGGCGCTGCTGCTCCTTTCTGGAGTCTTTGGGGCTCTTGCTGAATTCTGTGGTAAGTAACCAACCAGTGTCTGGACCCCGTGGTGGGGGAGTGGGGTGGGGGGAGGGGGGTGGCTGCCCTGTCCAATCCCTTTGGGGGAGTTGGAAACTGGGAGTCGGGGATGGAGAAACTTACCTGTCCCTCAGGTCTCCCACAGCAGTTTTTAACCGGACCTTAGTGCTTGGGCATGCTGAATGGACACGTGCCCCTGTCCCCAGTTCATCCAGCAATTTGTTCATTTACTCGGTGCACGTGAGACCTGAGATAGGCCCATAGGCCCGGTGTTTAGTTTGGAGAAAGGGTCTGGAGTACACAGGTCCGGTCTCAGCTCTTCTAGGGTTTATGCTCTATGAAAGGGGGCTGGCAAAAGGCACGGGGTGCCAAATTGGGTTACCATGAGTGATGCAAAACAATTCACCCTGGGGCAACAATAGAAAGCCACGGGGGTCCATCGAGGGATCCAGGGATCAGGCAGAAAGCAGCTGTGTCTCATCTCTCCCCTTCCTCCCATGTACCCTGCTTACCTGGTCTCAGGTGAACTTGGGTAAACCTTAAGCACAGATCAGAGAGACCAAATGGCAGCTCAAGGTGCCCCAGCTTTAACAGAACTGTACTGGATTCAGTTCTTGGGACCTGAGGCCAGCATCTTTCCTAAGCGCCTAGACTCTCTGGCCATGTCCTGTTAAAGCTCCTTATCCTTGGGTCCCTGGTTGCTGTCTGGACAGTCCTCAGGGATTCCTTCAGCGAGCACACCTCAGCCTTGAGCTGTTAGCCCCCTTCACCATCATGAGAACTTTGGGGGCTTGGGATGCAGTCCCTTCCCCAATGCTGTGACTTTTGTGAAGTGAGCTGAGGGTGTTTGTTCCTCCTTCCTTCCTCCTTGGCATGGTGTGAGGACACCACACTTGCGTCATCAGTCAAGGCTCTGTGTGCAATGAAATGCACAGGTCTGATCTCTAAAGTACACAAAAGAGGGCTCCGGGCTTCTGAATGCCTGTCGGTCAGTCCTCGAGTGAGAGGGCGGGACAACCCTATGCACAGAATGAGGATGCCATAGTGCACGTGTGTGTGTGTGTGTGTGTGTGTGTGTGTGTGTGTGTGTAATGGGCTGTGTTAGTCAGGGCACTGTAGTGCAGTGGTTCACAACTTTCCTAATGGTGCAACCCTTTAACACCGTGTTCCTCGTGTCATGGTGACCCCCAACCATCAAATTATTTTTGTTGTGGCTTCCTAACTGTAATTTTGCTACTGTTATGAATCATAATGTAAATATTTTTGGAGATAGAGGTTTGCCAAGGGGGTCTCAGCCCACAGGTTGAGAACCACTGCTCTAGTGGTGCACCAGAACCGTTGAGTGTGTATTTCGAAACACTGGCTTACAGGATGTGGTCGTGGTAGCCCAGCAATGGCTGTCTCTTAATGGAAAAAGGCCGAGATCCCATAGTTGTTCAGTCTGTGGGGCTGGGTATCTCTGCAGACTCAATCTGGTGCTGGAGTCCTGGAGGATTCCCGGGGAGCCGATGGTCTTCCATGTATGTTGGAACTATGAAGAAGGACTAATACCATCCACAGCAACAGAGTAGATGAACTTGCCACTGAGGGTGAGGGCAAGCAGGCAAAGGCAACATTTCCTCCTTTCCCTTATCTGGGCTGCCATTCAAAAGCTTGGGCCAGATTTAGAGTGTGTCTTCCAACTTCCAATTGTAATCTCACTAAGAAAACTCGCTTGGGGTTGGTTGATTCCAGATGCAGTCAAGTTGACAACCAAGATTAGCCATCCTAGCAACCTTGCCTACAGCCGCTTTGACTAGTTTGAGTGAATCTGCCTGCCTCCTTCCTTCTAGAGAGGGTAAATTGTGGTTATCAGCCTCCTAGAGGCTGTGCCTTATCTTATCACTTATCCTTATAGCTGACTCAGGATGGAGGGCAGAGCCTGGGGTGGGGTCTCCGGGCTCCCTTACAAATTTCAAAGAAGAGCAGAATATCAGAGTTGCATTGCTGAGATAGAGCTCAGTAGGGAGAGTGCCTGCCGACCATGAACAAAGCCCTGGTTTGAGTCTCCAGCATTGTATAATCCAGGTGTGGTGGCATACACCCGGAACTCCAACATGTGGGGAGTAGAGGCAGGAAGATCAGGGGTTCTAAGGTCATCCTCAAGGACATATTGAGTTTGAGGCCAGCCTACAATACAGGAGACCCTGCTTAAATAGTAAAATGTCCTCCGGGGACAGTCAGAAAGAGAGAGCCACAGCAGAGGACCTCGAAGATACTGACAGAACTCTGGAAAAATATAGACAGATATCCCAAAAGTAAGCCTTCCCTGTCCCTACCAGGGTTTCACTATGATGCATTCCAGGCCTTAGCCCCTCCAGTGCTGAGGTTGCAGGCCTGTGCCACCATGTCCAGCTTGTGCCTGACCGTCAGAATGAACATTTCATGAGAAGCCAGCCAGGTGCCCTGGCCTGGCCCATAGAGCCAACAGTCATTTAGAGTTCATACTTGGGAATGGCTCCTTACATCCATAGATACCTATGACTTCTGTAAAAATATTTAGAGAGATGTGGCTATGATCAAGGGATCCTGGATCTCAGGTTAGGAAGCCCAAGAAAGTAGGCAAAGGGCCCGATGGCAGACTGCTTTCTTATTCCTCTGGAGGAAGGGACTTTCTGGCATGCTGGAATATAGGTCCGTTGGACAGCTGGAGTGGGTGGTGACTGAGAGTCAGTAAATGGGACAGAAAGTCCACAGTGCCTCCAAGACAATCTACTCTTCCCCATTCTGAGCATGGCCCCTTCCCAAGGAAGGAAGTCAGCTATCAACTGGAATTGGTGAGCATCCCTGAGGTTTCTGCTTCCAGGGCATCTCAGTGTGTTGCTTACATATTGCACATAAACCCCAAGTCCTGACATGGTGCTAGTAGCTGATCTCCCAGGGTCAGACCCTGTTAACTAGGGATGGCAGAAAAAGTGGTCTTTTTAGGTTCGTGTGGAGGAATTTCCTCGGGCAGCTGGGAGAACCAGTGGGCAACCTACAGCATGTGAACTTCGATGTGGAACACTCATTGCATGAGGGCTGGGGCTTTGAACAATGAGCAGGATACACTCATGAGAATGACAGTAGCAAGGGGAAGGGTGGCATGGTGACACAGTCTCGGCTTCCCGGCATCCTATAAGACATAGCCTGACTTTGAACTTCTATTTCCTTTCCTATGCAAAACAACAATGAAAATATCTATCTACACCACGGGGCTGGTGTGAGGGTCAAAAGAGACAGGTGCCTGGCCTTACTGGTGGGCTTGGTCTCCAGTCACTCCTGATAGGTGGGGTGGTTGCATGGCAAAAGCATCCTTTGATCTCAGCCTATCACCTCTACTTGGCCCAGTCAAATTCCTCTTAGGAGATGCCCGCTTTCCTTTTTACCTGCTGCCTTTCACCATAGAGGGCATTTCTCCAGGCGGGCTGTGTGAGCTGTGTGGTAATGGGAATAGAAACCCCCATTCCTGGGGAAGGTTTTGCCTATTAAGGAGGTCAGAATTGTTGCTAGTGGCATGGCTCTGTGGCCTGTCTCACACCATTTTCTTTCCTCAGTAATACCACGGATAGACAGCCAGCTGGTAGAGAAACTGGGCCAGCGTCTCCTACCTTGGATGGATCGGCTTTCCTCAGAGCAGTTGAACCCCAGCATCTTCATTGGCCTGCGACTTTCCAGCATGCAGGCTGGGACCAAAGAGGACCTCTACCTTCACAGCCTCAAGCTCCATTACCAGCAGTGCCTCCTGCGGTATTGCTAGTCTCTTGTCTTCCCCAATGACTTGATCCATGTTATAAGAGATAGGAAACTGGCTTCTTTTTTTTTTTTAAATTTATTTATTTATTTATTTATTTATTATAAGAACACTGTAGCTGTCTTCAGACACACTGGGAGAGGGCATTGGATCTCATTACAGATGGTTGTGAGCCACCATGTGGATGTGGTTACTGGGATTTGAACTCAGGACCTCTGGAAGAGCAGCAGTCAGTGCTAAGCCATTTCTCCAGCTCCCAGGAGACTGGATTCTAATTGGGGTATTTTGTGGATTTTTGACAAACTCTAGGCATATTTTGTCTTCTCTGAGCCTTTCTCCATCTGCAGAGTGCAGGGGTAAGTGGTACTAGATCAGAGATGCTAACACATGCCCTTTGTCCTGAAACCGTGTCCCGACCCCTGAGGCGGCACCTGACTCTTTCTGTGCTCCCCACTGGTACCTAAGGCAGACATTACTAATCCATCACCAAACATATGATTGTGTATTGCTACAAAGAAGCACTATCTAACTCTGCAGTTTAGTCTTGTACTACAGACGGACACTGCTCATTCACAACTGTGTTCTTCCATGCAGAGTCTAGAAGCAGCGTATTTCTGTGCTTCTTCTCCAAAGAGAAGCCATTAAAGAGGGGCCTGCTCTGGGGTTTGAGCGAGAGGCGAAGAATAAGAAAAAGCCATCAATCACTAGGCATAGTGGTGTACACCTTTAATGCCAGCTCTTGGCGGGTAGAGACAGGTGGATGTCTTTGAGTTTGAGGTCAGCCTGGTTTGCAGATCAAGTTCCAGGACATCTAGGGCTACACAGATAAATCCTGTCTTGAAAACCACACACACACACACACACACACACACACACACACACACACACACACACACAAAGGAAAAAAGCCATACTGGGCATGGTGGTGCACACCTTTAATCCCAGCACTCAGGAGGCAGAGGCAGGCGGNGCAGAGGCAGGCGGATTTCTGAGTTCGAGGCCAGCCTGGTCGACAGAGTGAGTTTCAGGACAGCCAGGGCTACACAGAGAAACCCTGTCTCGAAAAGCTTAAAAAAAAAAAAAAAAAAAAAAGCCATGAAGTATCTTCCCCATTCCATTCCTCCTCAAGAATGCAGGGAAGGGAGAGAAAATAAAGGAGAGAGTTCATGGCCAAACTAGGGAGTCAAACTGTGTGATCTGGATGTAGGCACCCTTATGTTTTATCCTCGATTCATCTCACCTTTCTTCTTTTTAAGAATCTGTGGCATGCACCTCATACCAGCACAGCTGACTGCTAATTCCACTTTGTGACCTTAGTGTGGGCCAAGCCTGGCTTCTCAGGGGAGCGAGCACCTTCGTACAAAGGTGTTCTTGTCTTGCCTCGTCCTAGGTCCATCTCCAGCGATGATAACGGTGGTTGCCAGCCCAAGCTTTCCGGGGGCAGCCTGGCACTCTACCTGCTTGCTCTCAGGGCCGACTGCGAGTTCTTCGGGAGCCGAAAGGGTGACAGGTTGATCTCACAGCTCAAGTGGTTCTTGGAGGATGAGAAGAAGGCCATTGGTGAGGAGAACCACATCTGAGGGGGGCAGGAACATCCAGGAGGGCTCATCAAATGGTTTCGTCGTTTGTAGTTTTGAGGCAGGCTTTGGACTCATAACTGTTCTTGTGAGATGAGATGTTCTTGATGGGAAGCAGAATTCGGGGGTTTCTTCCCAGACCTCTTCTAACTCCCTTTGTCCACACTGGGTCTACCTAGAAGCTCAGGCTGGACTCAGTCGCCATGCTTGACCCAAGCTTTCCCCTACCCCATGCACAAGCTGTTCGGATGCCCAGCCAGCAAGACTGAGCGAGCAGTTTCTACCCCTGGGACATCGGTACAGCTTCCTCTCTGCCTACTCCTTAACCCCTATCAACTTTCCAGCCTCCTGACTTGGACCCAATTCCCAACAGCTGAAGCAGGGATTTTTCAGTATAAACCTGTTCTTCATTCAGCTTACACCTTGCAGGGCCCCCCACTCTTCCACTGCTAACCCTCAGGCGCAGCCTGGCTGGTCTCTTACACTTTCTAGGCATTGCTGGCTTGCTTCTCTTTGTGCTCCAGGCACAATGACCTTCGCAAACAAGTCTAGATATTTATCTGTGCCCTGCAGAGTGACTTCCGTGAAGAATCCTGTCTCAATTTCCCATTTATTTAGACTTCTGTTATTGGCTCTAGGGACCTCAGGCCACATTTCTGTTGCAATGGTGCTGTCCCATGAGCACCGTTCTGTTCTGACCTGCAGAGACAGACAGAACCTGGCATATACTGGGACCTCAGCCAGGCAGCCTGTGGTCCCGTGAGCTACGGGGCTTTTTGCTAGGAAGATGCTGAAAGGGAAGCCCTCAAACCTGACGTGTCTCTCTACTCCTTGCCTTCCTAATCTCAGGGCACAATCATGAAGGCCACCCCAACACCAACTATTACCAGTATGGCCTCAGCATCCTGGCACTGTGTGTCCACCAGAAGCGGGTCCATGACAGTGTGGTGGGCAAGCTCCTGTATGCTGTTGAACATGACTACTTTACCTACCAGGGCCACGTCTCTGTGGGTGAGTGGCCAAAGCCTAACCTTCCCCAGCCCCAGGGGAAGGGCTGCGTGACCTGCCCCTCTGCTCACCTTTCCTTGGGACATCGCCTCACCTGATCCCTTAGGGGTGGAATGGTGGGGACTGTGAGCCAACTTAGAAACTGGACTTACATCCTGACCACAGCTCCATCACGTACGTGTTCACTGTGGGTCATCCTCCTCTTTCCACCAGTCAGGCTTTTCCTTTAAAACAACCTCGCAGCAGCAGCTCAGTAAAGGCGCAGAGGTCTTAGCACACACTTGGCACCGTATAACCTGGGATTCTGATACCTAGGTTTTGATCTGACTTCTCACTGTGTGACCTTGGGCCACCAGATCTATTTTTTAATCATTACGATTCAAGGTCTCTGCTAGGCCTGGGCTTCTGTGAATGAATAAGACCTTGTGTATGGTGGGTAGGATGGAGTAGGAAGGGGGGTGATTGGTAGATGGTTGCTTAGAGAGAAAAAGGCGCCAGGACCTCTGGCAATGAAAGACTTGTCTCAGAGGCTGGTAGAGCAACACGGTGGACACATTAATGTTGCCTAGAGGGAAGAGGAGATCTTAACAATTCCCAGGCCCTGACAGCTCCCTTTATCGATTAAATCAGAATGCCTGAGTGTAGATAAGGTAGCTGTTGGCATCAAACTCCTACCATCAAGTACCTACCATGCTTGTGAGGTCCTGAGTTCAATACTCAATACTACAAAACCAATATGACTTAATCAGTAAAATTAAGTTCCCTCTTTGGTCTCAATGTGCATCCTGGTTTAGGAGCAGGGACTGTAGAATCCATCCTCTAGGACCCCCTTCTTCAGTCTGTCCATCTAGTGCTCTCAAGCCACTCAGTGACCAAGTTTGTGAAGGTCTGAGCGTTTTTTTTCTGGGGCTTACTGTGTCCAACGTTAGGACCAGGCAAGTCCTGGGCAAATCACCTGCATTGGTACCGTATCTGATCCTGAATCCCCCTAACCCACCTAGTCTGGTCTTATCAAGCTGTCCCGTTCATACTAGATGCTATCCCCCTAGACACAGAAGCCATGGCCGGCTTGGCCCTCACCTGTTTGGAGCGATTCAGTTTCAACTCTGATCTGAGACCACGGATCACCATGGCGATCGAGACCGTGCGAGAGAAGATCCTGAAGGCCCAGGCCCCTGAGGGCTACTTTGGGAATATCTATAGCACCCCACTGGCACTACAGGTAGGAAAGAGACTCTGGAGCCATGACCGCTCAGTGGGGTCAGTGGAGGGCGGGCTGGTTAGAAGCTGGAGAGCCTGGTTACCTCCCAGTGGCTGACCTATGAACTTCTCTTCCTCACAGATGCTAATGGTCTCTCCTGCATCTGGGGTAGGGCTGGGCACAGCGTGCATCAAGGCAGGGGCATCCCTGCTGCTCAGCCTACAGGATGGGGCCTTCCAGAATCCTCTGATGATTTCCCAGCTGCTACCCGTCCTGAACCACAAGACCTACTTGGATCTTATCTTCCCAGACTGCCAGGCGTCCAGGGGTAGCGGAGCCCTTTCTGTCTCCTAAGTGATAAGCTACTCTCTGTGGGTCCCAGTGATGGGTGATCAGTCAGTTATGCTTTGCTGAGCCAACGTGAGCATGGGGATCTGCATAGGACACAGCAGCTAAAATGAGGCCATGATGCTCATGGTGTGGGCACAGATACCAAACAAGTGCTCTGGGCGGTACCCACTGTGTGATAGCCACCGTGGAAATGTTTGAGCGAGGGAATGGAGGAGCGTATTAGACACAGTCTTCTAAAGGAGCAGCATTGATAGGATGATTTATTGGGTTGGCATACACTATATGGTACAGATAGTTCAACAGTGGCTCTCTCACTCTGTCTCGGTCTGGGAACCTGGATGTCTCCCCAGTCCCAGTGTGGTGATGCAGGAGAGAGCTGCTAGCCTTCTGTCTACATTGGAAGTGTGAAGAAGTTGGTTTTAATATCAGCAAAGGGATGCTGTAAGCAGGGCAGATAAGGTAGATAGTGAGAGTGAGGGCAAGCAGCAAAAAGCAGGTCCCTTCTTCCGACCCTTTTGTCTGATCTGCCACTGGACGGTGCTGCCCACATTTACAGAGGGTCTTCCCCATTTTGAATAATCTGATCGAGAAAACCCATCTCATGAATACCCAGAGACTTGCATTTTAGTCGATTCTAGACCCAGTTGGGTTGAAAAGTGAGATCATCACAGATGAGTTAATGACTCAATGGGTGGAGACACACATTTGGTTAATGTTGACACCCAAGGACTTGTCAGGAAATGGGAGGAGAGGGCAAAGGAGCAGAGAAGGCCAAAGCAGAGTCTCGGGGCCCAGTAACGCAGGGGCATCATGGGAGAAAGTGGGTCTGGGGGAATGAACAGGCGTAGTAGATAAATGCAGAGAAAGAAGATGCGGTCTGTTAGCGGTGACCAGGACGTGACTTGAACAAATGCAGAAAGGGTCCTCTGGGGTGTTGTGTGTCAGATAGGAGAGAGGCAAGAAGCAGGGACACCATCCAGGAGCTCAGGCTTGGGCTGTGGGAGGATGTGGGGGCTGGGATGAGAACCAGGATTCAGTGCAGCAGCTGTTCATGCCGTTGACAGCTATTTTGAGGGAAGGCCACAGGCCACTTGGGCAAGGTGTCCATAGGAAGAAGGGAGGACTCATATCCAGGCTCCTGGTCCTCATGACAGCTGCTTCTTCCTCTCTCCCTGGTATAGTCATGTTGGTGCCAGCTGTTGAGGACCCTGTCCACATCTCAGAAGTCATCAGCGTCACGCTGAAGGTCTCCAGTGTTCTGCCACCATACGAACAGACATTTTTTGTCTTTGCTGGATCCTCCTTGGAAGATGTCCTGAAGGTGGCGCAAGATGGCGGAGGATTCACGTGAGGCTCCCTGTCCCTCACCCTAGCCCTCACTGCCCTCAGGCCTCCCTGCTTGAAATGGTATCACAGGAAGGACGAGGAACAGAGGAGTTTCTTGGGAGAAGTTCTGGTTTCGTTTCTATGTCTTATCTTCTCCACTCCTTTCTGGCCTGTGTTTTGGACCTGTGGTGTTTGGCCTGTGGTGGGAGCTATGGACCACCACTGTCATTAAGAGGCCCAGACTTGGAACCCCAGTTCCTCGCTCTCCATCCACTCCCTACCACCCCAGGCACTTAGTTAGTTATTAAGTGAGGGATGAGATGTTGCTCCTCTTCACAGGGCCACTAGGGGGAGCCTATGCTCACCGGTGGGCATGTTTTGTGTAGGTTTAATGCTTGGTATGCGGTGAGAGCACCAGGAAGATTAATTGTATCAAATAACCTTGATAAATCTCACCATTAATAACTCTGAGAAGGTAGACACTTGTCCCTTGAGATTTGACAAGCCCGAGAATGAGCGAAGCTTAGTTGCTTCTCCTTGCTGGGCCCTGGCCAAGTGTGGAGATGGATGTGCCTCCCCAGCGTTAACTCTGGCTTGAAGCAGCTGAGTCCTCCCGACCAGCCTGCTCTCTCCCCTGGATTCTTGCTTCATCTTGAGAAATCTCTGCTTTCTGTTCCCAACAAGAGTTCCAGGGAAAGTGACTTGAGGATTGTTTGGTCATTTGGGCCAAGAACTCTTAGAACACAGCTGTGTAAATACCACTGTCCTTTTTGTTTGTTTTTCGAGACAGGGTTTCTTTGTGTGGCCCTGGCTGTCCTGGAACTCACTCTGTAGACCAGGCTGGCCTCAAAAGCTCAGAGAGCTCTGCCTGCCTCTGCCCCCCAAGTGCTGGGATCAAAGGCCACACTGTCTTTAAGGAACCGAAAATGCCCCACTTCCCAGGTTAAGTTACATATACCCCCATCTCCCATGGAGGATCAAATCTAGAGCCTCTTACAGGCTAAGCAGGAGCTCTACTATTGAGCTATCAGATTTTAACTTTTCATTTGCAAACAAGGTCTGCATTAGTCACACGTCTAATTGCTGTGACAAAAGACCTTATGGAGGCAAAGTGCAGAGAGAAGCTGGTTTGGGCTCCCAGTTCTGGGTGAGACAGTTCATCGAGGTGGGACGAAGTGTCGTGTTTACAGTTGGGAAAACCCAGTGATGAGAGCCACTGCTTACAGTCCACTCTCCTTCCCACTCAGCGAATGACCCAGTCCATGTGACGGGATCACCCAGATTCGGAGTGGGTCTTTCTTCCTTCAATTAAGCTAATCTAGAAATCCTCCTCCCCAAACATACCCAGAAATCTGTTTCCATGGTGACTCAAAATCCCAGTAAGCTGATAATCAAGATTAATCATCAAGTGTCTTACTATGTTCCCAGGTTGGCCTTGAACTTTCAGTCCTGAAATAGCACCAGGCTGGTCCTAAGTCACTTCCATAATGTCGCTTAGAGACACTAATGCGTTTACCCAGTGTAAAGTCGCTTCCTTCCTTTCTTCCTCGCTTCCTCCCTCTCTCCCCTCCCTCCCTCCCTCCTTTCCTTCTTCTCCTTCATCTCCTTCATCTCCTCCTCCTCTTCTCTTTCCCCTCTCTGTATCTGTTTGGATACTGAATCAAAATGTAGAAAAGATAAATTTCAGGCTTTTTAGTCAGGTCTTCTAGGACCTGTAAGAGGTGGATGTCATTCTGAGAAGCTCTTCTGTTAGAGTGGGGGGACTGCCTGAGATGAGTTCAAGGGCCAGACAGGGAGACTACATGGGAGGCACCAGATTTTACAGCAGACAGATAGATGTGGAGAGAAGTGGCCCAGAGCAGCCGTGGGGAGCCTCAGAGTAAAGGGACAACCATTGCAGTGGTGGCGCACGCCTGTAATCCCAGCACTTGGGAGGCAGAGGCAGGCGGATTTCTGAGGCCAGCCTGGTCTACAGAGGAAGTTTCAGGACAGCCACAGACAACCCCTGCCTTTAGAAAAAAAAAAGGGGGTGGGGTGTGGCTGGGCTGCTTGGCAGTTAAGAGCTGTGCTGTTCTTATGGAACCCAAGCACAGTTCCCAGCATCCACCAGCAGGGTTCAGCACTGCCTGCACCTCCAGATGCAGGACATCCAAAGCCCTCTTCACACATGCACACACACATACACACACCCACACATTAAAAAATGAAAAGGGGGGCTGGTGAGATGGCTCAGTGGGTAAGAGCACCCGACTGCTCTTCCGAAGGTCCGGAGTTCAAATTCCAGCAACCACATGGTGGCTCACAACCATCCGTAACAAGATCTGGCGCCCTCTTCTGGAGTGTCTGAAGACAGCTACAGTGTACTTACATATAATAAATAAATAAATCTTAAAAAAAAAAAAAATGAAAGGGGCTAGCTGGGCGTGGTGGCGCACGCCTTTAATCCCAGCACTCGGGAGGCAGAGGCAGGTGGATTTCTGAGTTCAAGGCCAGCCTGGTCTGCAGAGTGAGTTCCAGGACAGCCAGGGCTATACAGAGAAACCCTGTCTCGAAAAACCAAAAAATAAAAAATAAAAAATTAAAAAAAAAAATGAAAAGGGCTGTTTTGTGACATCCCCTAAACAATCCATTTCTACCAAATCTGCATCTTTTACAAATTTCGAATTCAACTAAATTGTAGTCATCTGTGCTGAACACATAGACCTTTGCTTGCCACTACAGCGGGGGAAAAAAAAAAAAAACAAAAAACAACCCACCACCACAGCGTTTACTCGTGTTAGATATTACAAATAACTTGGTGACATAAGCGAGGCATGCGGGAAGACGCGCACAGGAGCTTGTGTGAACACCCCACCAGTTCATAGGACAGACTTGCACATTTCTGGATTTCAGTATCTGTCTGGGGCCTTGACCCAATCTTCCGAAGGTGTGAAGGGGGTGACTGTGCTTTCTCTTTGTCTAGATCACCAAAGCAGCTTTTCTGGTGTTTGTGTCACTGTGGTACTGGAGGTCAAACTTTACACATGGTGGCAACTGGAGATGGAACTTTACCTTAAGACACACCCTGACCGCCCCCCCCACCTTTTTTTTTTTTACCTTGCTGTGCAGCTGAGGGTCCTCTCAACCATCTAGTCCTGAGATTAGGGGTGCGTGCTACCTTAGTTTATACAGTGGATCAAACCAAGGAGGGTAAGCTCTTGTGGGTGGGAGTCTGGCAGAGGGGGTGGATGGTGCCCATAGTCAATCATCAGTCAAGACAATGCCCCAGGGACATGCCCACTGGCCAATCTGATGGCAACGACCTCTCTTCCCAGGTGTCTCTAGTTTATTTCAAGTCGCTCCAAACTGACCAGCACAGAAGTGCTAGGAGAGAGCTGGCCCTGAGAGAGGCGGGATCTGCTGCTATGGGTGACCCCGCATCCCTCTTTGGGGACAGCAGCTACTTTTCTGTTTTCTAGGTATGGGACCCAGGCCTCCTTGTCAGGCCCCTACCTGACATCTGTACTAGGGAAAGATGCTGGGGACCGAGAATATTGGCAGCTCCTCCGAGCCCCTGAGACACCCCTGCTGCAAGGTGAGTCTGTAGCTTGGTGCCCTGGATACGCCTGCTACCCGAGGCCTGACCCAGCAGTGAGGCTGCATTAACCCAGCCCAGCCTTTCCCTTGAGCCTTCCTGGGCTCCAGCGTCAGAAATCCACTCATGCTTAAAGTTGGATCCAAAATATTTACCTAAAATTCTTTGAGTTTTTATGGAAGTTGTTGAGGAGAGTCCAAGACACAGGAAAGAACGAAAGCTTGCATATCACTACCCAGAAATTAAGTTCTAAAAGAACTTTATTATTATTAATAATATTATTATTATTTTAGATTTATTATTTGTCAGTGAATGCTCTACCTGCATGTACACCTGCATGCCAGAAGAGGGCACCAGACCACATTACAGATGGTTGTGAGCCACCATGTGGTACCCAGGTCCTCTGGAAGAGAGCCAGTGCTAACCACCGAGCCATCTATCCAACTCAAGTCTTGTTACATTTTCATATAAATACAAGCTTAGTTATATATACAATGCTTGTTTTCATTTAAAAATGAAATAATATTCTGTCAACACTAACCAACAGATATAAAATGTCAGGTAGATGTTTTGCTATTCGTTATTAATTATAAATTATAAATTAGTAATTTGGAAATAATAAATCTTGAGCTAAGAATGAACTAGGGTCTTAGGCCCGCCAGGCGGTGGATCTTCCACTGACCATGCCTAGCCTGGATGCTGGCTTTATTCTCTTCCCCCTTTCTCCAATGAGAATGTGGGACTTGAAGCCAGGAATTCTCCTGAACTGAAGGGTTGCTTCTGGGACACTCATTTGTGACATCCTCTGGAGCCAGTCCCTTTGCCTGACAACTCCATTTTGAAGATGTTGACCCTGCCACGCAGGTATTCCCCTGGTTTCCATCCCTGCTATCCAGCCATAGTCCCATGTCCACATACTGTGGTCACCCTCTCTGCTGTATGAGCCTGTGACCTGAGGGAATCCTACCAAGTCTTGTTCTGGGTCTCCGGCTGGCTCCGGACAGCTCCCACCACCAAACCCTGAGTGGGTCTTACAGATGTGACTTCAGGGTGGTGGTCACATGATGTGGCCAGGGTGGGACATTGCCTTGCTAACCCCCTTTGCTTCGTTGTTTTCCGCAGGGATTGCTGACTACAAACCCCAGGACGGGGAAACCATTGAGCTGCGGCTAGCTAGATGGTAGTCCTACGATCCCTCCTGATCTGTTCAGACCCTGCTGCCACCTCAAGTGCACTTGGAACAATGCCCCCCAGATCACCTCAGCTACCTTCCCAAGAAGGACCTAAGCCACTCCCCACCTGGGAGCAGGAAGGAAAAAACCTCCCCTAGGGAGGCGGCTAGTTTGAGTTTGGCCCTGCCTGACCCCACAGGTCTTTCGTGACAACTTCCCCGTAGCCTGAGGAACAGGCTGCCCTTGACTTCCTCTACATAAAGAAGTCTGCTGGCTATGGGTGTTGTGAGTACCATTGCTCTGGGACCAGGGTCCCACAAGAAGGACGTCCATGGCCCCAGGGGCTGTGGTTCTGACCTGCATCCCCAACCCCTGCTCTCTGTTATGAGAGAGGTGGTCCCAGAGCTGGTCATAAGGCAGCCTTTGGTCATCAGCAGGGCCTTCCAACACAATTAAAGCCTTGATTTACCTTACATGGCACCTCCTGTTCATGCTTGTGGGGGGGGGGGGGAGCAGAGATCTCTGGGGAGTTACTTGTGGTTACTCTCCTGTGTATCACATGGAGAATTGGCATAAACAGAGTTGACTCCATCTTTCTAAACAGTGTGTGAAACAGCCCTGTGGGGCGTGAGCATTTTCATCTCTCACTACAAATATGGGGAAAACAGGGACTCAGCCAAGGTCTCAAGCTGAGCAGTGCCGCTATAGGAAGTGATGCCAGGCAGGAGACATGACACAGATATGGCTGCTGATCCTGATGGACCAAGAGAGATTTGCTGGGGACTGAGGCTGTACCGAGTAGCAGAACACTTGCCTGGTGTGCACAAAGCCTTGGGTTATGTTCCCAGATGACACAAAGCAAGAACTTAACACTATTTGATGGGCTAGGGATGTTGTTCCATTGTAATAGTGCCTGCCTAGCATGTACAAAGCCCTGAGTTTAGCATCATATAAAGTCAGGCTTGGGCTGGAGAGATGGCTTAGTGGTTAAGAGCACTGACTGCTCTTCCAGAGGTCCTGAGTTCAATTCCCAGCAACCACAGGGTGGCTCCCAACCATCTGTAGTGGGATCCAATGTCCTGGTGTGGCTGAAGAGAGTGACAGTAATATATAAAGTCAGGCTTGGTGGCACACACCTGTAACCCCCGTGCTTGGGAGATAGAGGCAGAGGCATCAGAAGTTTGGGGCTGTCCTCTTCTGCAGAAGGGATTTGAGGCCAGCCTGGATCTTTATCTCTTTCTCAAGATGGGCGACAGTAGCACACACCTTTAACCCTAGTGCTTGGGAGGCAGAGGCAGGCGGATCTCTGTGAGTTCAAGGCCAATCTGATCTACAGAACAAGTTTTAGGACAGCCAGGGCTACACAGAAAGACCCTGTCAACAGAAAAACCCAAAACAACAAAAAACAAAATCAACCACTCCAAACAAAACAGTAAAACTGTCTCAAAACAAACAAACAAACAAAAACCGAAACCTCTATTTGCCCAAAAGACTCCACCCGCTAACCTGAAGGTAGTCGAGGGCAATCAAAAATGACAAGTTGGGACTTCAGGCTGTCACCTACGTCAGCAGCCCCTCTCCAGCCTGATTTCTGACTCAGCTGTGCGGTGGTGCTCTGGTTTATGGTGTATTTGTGACTGTGGTCTCCTCGTAGGTCACATCCAGGACACTAGAGCCCAATTATAGAAATGACCCAGTCGGGCTTGAAGCTGGAAGAAAAACAGACCATACCCCTCTCTGCAGCACAGTCACTAGGGGGAGGTTCTTTTTACTTCCCAGCCTCCCTTAGAAGTGTTCGCTGCACCCCTGGCTTCGCAGAGAGCTGGGCCCTTCACACAGCAGGGCTCAGATTTGAGGGGTGCTGTGGGAAGCACTGGCTGCTCTGAGATCTTGAGTAGACCCCAAGGAATGTGAATGAGCCTTCTACCCCAGTGATATCCTCCTTGAATCTGGGCCTCCTGGCTCTCTACCCACATGCAAATACCTTCCTCCTGAGAGCTCTGCAGCCTGATGTTGAGACAGGTTAAAATGGGCTTCAGGGGCTAGAGAGATAGATGGCTCAGCGGTTAAAAACATTTACTGGGCTGGAGAGATGGCTCAGCAGTTAAGAGCACTGATTGCTCTTGAGTTCAATTCCCAGTGACCACATGGTGGCTCACAATCATCTGTAATGGGATCCAATGTCTTCTTCTGGTGTGTCTGAAGATAGCTACAGTGGTGTATATATATATATATACCACTTACTGTTCTTGCAGAGGACCCACATGTGGTCTTTAGCACCCACATAGTAGTTCACAACCACTAGTAACTTCAGATCCAGGAGAGCTGATGCCCTTTTGGCTCTGCAGGCACCGGCCATGCACATGGTGCACATACACACACATGTAGGCAAATCACTCATCCATATAAAAAAAAAAACCTAAAAAAAAAATTTGCTCAAGGAGCTGGAGAGGTGGTTCAGCAGTAGGAGAACTGGCTGCTCTTCCAGAAAAATCCAGGTTAATTCCCAGTACCCACATGGCAGCTCACAACTGTCTGTAACTCCAGTTTCAGGGGATCCAATGCCCTCACACAGACATACATGCATAGATACATGCAGACAGACAGGCTAAACACCAATGCACATAAATCTTTTTAAAAATGGGCACAGAAGTGGGCAGTGGCATCTGCTTGTAATCTCAGTACTCCCATACAGACATACACACCACTAATAATAAACAAAAATTAAATTGGAAGAAATACTTTTTAATTGAAAGAAGGTTAGTGGATAATGGATTAAAAATCTCAGAGGAATATAGCTCACTGAAAGCCCAGATTCCTCTTCTTTAAAAAAAGAAAGTGTGTGTGTGTGTGTGTGTGTGTGTGTGTGTGTGTGTGTGTGTGTGTGTGTTGGGGGGGAGGGCTGATTCAGTTTCCCTCCCATAACTCTTCTTGGAAAAACTATCTAAATGCCCCTTTTGATCCTTTCCCTGGAAGTCTCCTATCTACGCTCTCTGCCCTTCAACTTGGGTTACTTAGCAGCGATCTACGGGCTCCCGCGGGTATCAGACTCATCGGAGGTAAGTGTGACAATGTAGATTCCTGGTTCATCTGGGACAGAGATCTGATTTAGGTCTCCAGTGGGACTGGCTTATTTTCACCTGAATTTCTTTGGGAAGGGATTTGGAACGCTTGCAACCGTGCGGGGTCACGACCACGAGAGGGCGCTGCGGGCCGGGCTACACAGTCTCGCTTTGCGATGTTGTTTCTCTAGGCAGGTTGTCATCCAGGACTTGTTTGACAACAGAGCCGGGTGAGGCCTGTGCAGGTGAGCAGGAGCTTCCCCAGAAATCCAGTTACCGGAAAGAGGCTAGTCCAGGATGGACCTTGATTCTTGCTCACGCGTTGGGCTGGGAACCGGCTCCTGGGTTTCAGCTGCTTACCGTAACCTGAATTCAGGTGGGAAACCCGAGAACCATCCAGGATTCTGCTGGGTGGGCCCCGTGAAACCCAGCAGTGAGTCACCTCGGAATGTCTAGGGAGCAATACACAAAGTCAGCTAGCTCGGGAAGGATGCCGGCCCGCGGTACCCTGCTGCCCGAAGCTGTGGTTAGCTTTGGTGATTCATTTCCCCTTCTGCTGCCCTAGAGGGGGCGCCGCCCTGGCTTGCGAGGGGGGAGAAAAGATCTGGAGGGGAATGGAGGGGGAACAAAATGAGGCAGCCTTAAGGGACCACGTGCTCTAGCTCTGTTGAATTCTAAGATCTCAAGGAGACCTTTGTGGTCTGGGATCAGGTGATGTAGTGTGTCTCACTTCAACGCCCTGCTTCTCGACGACGACAGACAGCTTTGGGACGGCTCTGCAGCGTGCCCAGGGTTTCCAGCACAGGATACTGGTCTTTAAGGAAGGCTCTTCTTGGCGCTGGAGACAATCCGGATACCCGTTGGTGGCTGGTACAGCCCACACTCTCCACTAAGGGACTCGCGGCCGCAGCTGCGCAAGCCTTGCCAGGAGGCGCAGAGGCTGTGGGAGGGGCTAGACGTCCGCCGGGCTCCGGGGCTGGTCCTTGTGGGTGGGGCCCGGGCTGAGCCCAACTTTCCGGGTGGAGCACAGCTTCGGTAGCGGCGGAGAGGGCGGGGCCGGGAGCGCGGAGCCGCGCGGGCGCGCTCGGGAGGGACTGGAGCCCCGCGCCCGAAGCTGCCAGATCCACCGCGGGAGCGGAGCCGCAGCCAGAGCAGCCTGAGCAGCTGCAGCCAGTCCGAGCTCGCGGTTCCGCGTCCGCCGGCCTATCCGCGTCTATTCCCGGCACGCAGAAAGAGGCGAAAGGGGGCAGGGGGAGGGGAGCGGCGGCTGCGACCTCCGTTCCCACGCTCGGAACATTATCGACCCTGCCGGGCCTGGTCACGGCCTGATCACCAAACACGCAGGCGGTCGGGGTCAGTCAGTGACCTCATCCTGACAGTCTGGGGACCAAAGATGGAAAAAGACAACCGGATTCCGTGTGAAAGCATCGCGTGAGCTTAGGGCGCGGAGGAGAGAGAAGACCTCCCCTGGTGCGGGAGGTGCCCAGGGCTTACGAGGCCTGGGTGGGCACCAGCCAGTCCGGCATCTTAGCAGCCACGACCTTCTTCCCTGACCAGAATTATCGGCTGACTCAGTGTCTAGCACCTGAAGTGGTGCGGTCTCCTGTCTGAGGAATCAGGACCTGGCTCAGCGACTCCCTGGAAAGCCTGCCTCCTGCCCCAGCCCCACTGGTGCGGATGTGCCGCTGCCCACGGGAGCACCATGAAGGCAGGATGACCTCAGCCGAAGCAGTAGCTGTGGCTGGAAGTGCCCAGGAGCATGGCCGCCCCAAGTGGCCTCCGGACAAACCTCAGGTCCTTGGGCAGCCTGCTCCAGCGAGAGTGGTTGTGGCAGCACTGGTGTGGCTGTTGGCAGGAGCCAGCATGTCAAGCCTCAACAAGTGGATCTTCACAGTGCATGGCTTCGGACGGCCCCTGCTACTTTCAGCGCTGCACATGTTGGCAGCCGCCCTGGCATGCCACTGGGGGGCCCAGCGACCCGTGCCGCACAGCATCCACCGCCGAGTGCTGTTGCTCAGCCTCACCTTCGGTACCTCCATGGCGTGTGGCAATGTAGGCCTGAGCACTGTCCCCCTGGACCTAGCACAGCTGGCCACCACCACCACACCACTGTTCACACTGGCCTTGTCTGCGTTGCTGCTTGGCCGAAGACACCATCCCCTGCAGTTTGCTGCCATGGGCCCGCTCTGCCTAGGGGCTGCATGCAGTCTGGCTGGAGAGCTCCGGGCACCTCCAGCTGGTTGTGGCTTCTTGCTGGTGGCCACCTGTCTCCGAGGCTTCAAGTCTGTTCAACAGAGTGAGTGCCTGGGTCTCCATCTGAGGAGGTGGGGGGTGTGGCCATGATGTTCCCGGGAAGGGGGCGGACAGCGGCAGTGATCCTCTTTTACAGACGAGGCTCAGAGAGTATTCAGTGAGTTCGGGCCTCAAACTTAAGCCTTAGAGGCATAGTTAATAACAGTTGCTGGTGAAATGTTTCTATAACTCGGGCATCCTTTTGTTCCACTCCGTCCTACTGCCTCTCATTGAAGCAAGCACTTTATTATCCCCACTTGACAGACGTGCGGAGCCTGGGCCTTGTGCCAGTGAGCAGCAGAGGCAAGATTTGAGCATGGCATTTGGTCTCCATGCTGTCTAAGCTGTGTGTCCTAGGGTTAGGAACCCAGAAGGCCAGGGAGTTTGAACTAGGGAAGAAAAAGGAACGCAGGAAGGCTTTGAGCTGGTTGGGATCACAGGGGTTTCTCAGAGCCCGAGAAGCATTCACCAGGAGCTACAGTATGTCGAACTTGGTTCTTTCTGGGTGCTGATCATAGGTTGTCATGCCAGTTTCCATCTTTGTCTTCGGTATCACAGGTGATGGAATGAATAAGAGAGTATTTCGCTGGGGGAGGGGCAGAGGAGGTTAGGCTATCCTGCTGTGAAGCTCCGGCTGGCCTTCAACTTGTGATCCTCCTGACTCAGCCTCCCGAGTGCTTCCATGGAGGTTTATGATTGGCCCAGGGTCACAAGGCTCCCGAGGACTCCAAGTCTGGTCCGTGTGACTGGGTGCTGGCTCTGTCGTGAGTGGGCAGCAGCGGGACTCAGGGCAGAAGTAAGATGTCCTTCCCTGCCCAGCCCCGGTGTGCCAAGGGGTGGAGGCTGGCTTCCTGTCTGAGCAATTGAGGGGCTTTTGAGTCATAGCTCTACCATCCCCCCACCTTAACCCAAGGAAGATGTAGGAGAGTTAGAACAGAAGGGGTCCCCAAGGCGCTAAGCAATGGTCAATGTAGCCTGCAGTGAGGAAAGTGAGGCCTTAGCCCTGCCGGGCATCTTCTGTCGGGGACCCAAAGGTCTTGTGGCTATCTCCCCAAACCACGAGCAGGGTAAAAACACAGTTCTATTTTAGCCCTCGGGTTACATGAGCTGAGTGAGGCCAGAGTTGGGCCTTGAAGTGGCTCAGGGAAACCTGACTCTGTAGGGCCTTTCTGGGTAGGGACACCAGGCAGAGAAGGCCGGGCTTCCAGCCCCACATTGTACCTGCCAGAGCCAAGTCCTCCTCATACCGGGCTCCGGGCAGCTCCTGCCTGTAGGAGGGGCTGTGGCCAGCCAAGCATTAGGGTGCGCAGGCTGTGCGTAGTAGCACGTGACTGACAGCCACCTCTTGGCTTCTGCTGGCTCTCTTCTCTCTCAAGACTCAGTTTCTTACACTGAGTATGTTAGGTGCCCTTTACTTGCCAACGGTGGACCGTTCGGTTCATATTGACCACCATCTGCTTCCACCCAGGCTGTGTGCTAGGTCATCTCTGTGTCCTCAGCACCTGGCCTGGGGCCTGGGGTAGGGGAGAGATTCAAATGATGTCTCTATTTGATGGTTGTGATGTCAGTTGACTTCAGACTGGGAAAGATCACTGAGAGAGCTGGGGGTTCCCCCTGAGGAATGGGAGCCTGGCAGAGATGAGGAGAGTGGCTGGCTCCAGGATTGGGAGTGGATTTTTTTAAAAAGAGGAAGTTTGTTTTGCTAAGGGCTCTTGGACTAGCTAGAGTGTACCTGTGCTGGCTCGCTCTATCCCTGAAAGCACATGGTGTGAGAGCAGCGGTTAGGAGTCCGGAAAGGGAACTCAGGCAGCCATAGACAGCCTGGGCCAGCTGCTGGGGCAGGGGGATGTACGGAATGGAGCAGTGCTGCCCTCAGATCCAGAGAGGCAAGGAAAGGAGGTGCCAGCCTGCTGAGCCTGTCGCCACCTGTACACACCTGTGTTTCAGAACTTCCTTTGAGCCCCCTGAGAGCTGTACTTAGCAAGACAGACACTGTATCAGGCGCAAGGTGGGCACAGGCGTGGTGGGGGGCTTGATGAGGCTGTGAGGGCGCTCTACAGCCACAATGCGGGTGACAGAGCAGCAAAGGATAGCCTTGGATGTGGCATGGGCTGTGGCAGAGAGAGTCCTGTCAGTCCTCAGATTCAGAGGATGGTGTCCACCTCAGTGTTGAGTGTGTACCCGGAATGTAAGTGCACTCCTGACCCCCCCACCCCCACCCCCCGTCCACGAGGAGACTGAGGCAGAGAGGTGACTGTTACACAGCTAGCTAGGGAAGGGACAAAGTGGTGAGAGGCCAAGAGGTCACTGCTCTCTCTCTCTCTCTCTCTCTCTCTCTCTCTCTCTCTCTCTCTCTCTCTCTGTGTGTGTGTGGGGGGGGGGCAGAGGTTGAGTGTGTTCAGACGCTAAAAGTACCTTTGAGGCAGGCATGGAGGTGCATGCCTGCAATCCTGGGAGAATGGTGGGTTCAAAGCCAGCTGGGGCTACAAAGTCAGATTCTGTCTATAAGCAGAAAAATAGAATGCTTTTTCAGCCTGGCATGGTGGCACATGCCTGTAATCCCACCACTTTAGAAGCTGAGACAGGAGGGTCTAGCCAGCCTGGTGTGGGCCAGCCTGGTGTGGGCCAGCCTGGTGTGGGCTAGCCTGGGATCTAGAGAGTTTCCGGGTCAGCATGAGGGACTCAGGAAGCCCTGTCTCAGGGCTTAGTGAGGCTGCTCAGTGCATGCAAGCATTGCTGCACGGATGACCCGAGCGTGAACTTGAGAATTCACAGTGGAAGGAGGGAACCAGCTCCTGCAAGTTGCCCTGTGACCTTCACATAGTCCACATACATACATACATACGTACATCACGCAAATTGCATGCATGAGACATACATATACACACATCATACATATTTTTTAATGTTACAGAACCCGTCTCACTCTCCCTTCCCCCTCCCCCACTTTGGAGGCGCTGGGACTGTGTAGCTCAGTGATAACTTTCTGGGCCCCAGCACCAGAAGGAAGCAAAAAAAAAAAAAAACAAAAAAACCCAAATCTTTGGAAAAGCAGAGCATGACAAAGAGGGTTTTGGCAAGGGTGGAGTCACCGAAGAGTCAGGACAACAGGCTAACATTTGGGAAGTTAGTCACTTCTGCCACAGGAATCACTGCTCTTTTGTGGGCTGCAGGGAGGTCGGGCAGGGTTCAGGGGCTACCCCTGAGAGTGGAGTCTACCTGAAGCTGGAAACCTTCTTGTACTGTCTTTAAGGTCAAGCCACGGACAGGGACAGCTCCCCGGGTGATGCACTTGGCGTGAATGAGCAGAGGCATTATGACTGTCTACCCGTTTCTAGAAATGTATGAGCTGGAGAGATTGTTGCCTAAAGAACCAAGTCCAGAACCAAGCCCAAACAGCCACACGAACCAGGAGAGGGATAACTACCATTTCCTGTTGTAAGCACGGGCTCTGAGCAAGCACGCTTGGGCTCCGTGGAAAGTGCGTGGGGGAAACAGCAATCCAGGGCCCAGGAGGCCTCTGCCTCCCTAGTGCTGGCATTAAAGGTGTGAACCACCACCACCCAGTTTTTGTTTTTGTTTTTTAAGATACTATGCAGATCAGCCGGGGCGTGGTGGCGCACGCCTTTAATCCCAGCACTGGGGAGGCAGAGGCAAGTGGATTTCTAAGTTCAAGGTCAGCCTGGTCTACAGAGTGAGTTCCAGGACAGCCAGGGCTATACAGAGAAACCCTGTCTCGAAAAACCAAAAAAAAA
>NC_034602.1:25358944-25366683 GCF_900095145.1 Mus pahari
GTTCAAGGCTAGCCTCTGCTACATGGCCAGCTCAAGGCTGCCTTTGGCTACATGAGCATTTGTTTCAAAAAACAAAAACAAAAGCAAACAAAGGCCCCCGATTCTCAATCATAAACAGCGAGTGTGACTGCCAAGAGCCAACAATGACCGTCTTGTTGGCCCTTTGTCATCTCCATGGTTTTAAGTGAATGACATGATGACTGCTCTCACCATTTTGACTCAAAACCATTTTCGTAACCGTTTTCCTTCTTCCTCCCCCTCCTCTGTCCATGCTCCCCCAGCCCCAAGCTGCTTCTTTTGTTGTTATAACTGGCCGTGGAGGCACTAGGCCCTCTGCTGCTCTGCCCCTGCTTCCTGACTGGAGCTGCAAAGACCTTGTTCTTCACATCTCCTGAGCAGTCACCATATTAAGGCTTTTGTACATGTTACCTTTATAAAAATCTCACATTTTATGCAACTTGATAAGAGAGGAATGGGCACAAGTCACAAGCTTGGGTGGCCTGGCTCCTCCACCACTTGCAAGACATACTTCAGAGCAGGAGGTACTAACCCTGCTCAGAGTCAGGACCAGCTTCTGGGAGGCTGGGCCATGAGGATGGGGCTGTACGGGGCTGGCTCACTGGGCGCTGTCTCTATACCAGCTGATGATAGTCACTCTCCTGGTTGCAGGTGCTCTGCTGCAAGAAGAGAGGCTGGACGCGGTGACCCTGCTGTACGCCACTTCTTTGCCCAGTTTCTGCCTGCTAGCTGGCGCAGCACTAGTGCTGGAGGCTGGCGCAGCCCCACCACTGCCTCCTACCGACTCTCGCCTCTGGGCCTGTGTCCTGCTGAGCTGCTTCTTGTCCGTGGTCTACAACCTGGCCAGCTTCTCCTTGCTGGCCCTCACATCTGCCCTCACCGTCCACGTACTGGGCAACCTCACGGTTGTGGGTAACCTCATCCTGTCCCGGCTCCTGTTCGGCAGCCACCTCAGCGCTCTCAGCTACCTGGGCATCGCCCTCACCCTTTCAGGAATGTTTCTTTATCACAACTGTGAGTTGGTGGCCTCCTGGGCTACCCGCCGGGGGTTGTGGAACAGGGACCAGCCTGGCAAAGGTCTTTGAGACCTGGGGGAGCTCATAAGCTCTACCTGGACAGCCCCAGCCTGAATCTAACCTTGGACAATGGCCATGAGGAAAGGGAGAGGTGCTATGTCTGCCAGGCCCGGGAAAGGAAGGGCTGCCTGGGAGGCTACACACCAGGGACTTTCAGAGAGACCCACCTCCTGTCCCTGTCTGCCTCACCTCTCACAGCAAACCCTGCCACTGGATGGTGGGCCCAAGTCTGGCACGTGTACTTGCCGGAGGAATCAGTGTCAACGACTATGATGAAGGTTGCTGGCAAACTTAGGAAACCTCAAAGTGTTAGGATGAAGATAATGCTCGGTAGTCGCACAATCTTTCCTGGGGGGCGGGGAAAGGGGAGGCCATGAGGGTCACCAGAGCAGGCTTCATCATGGTTGGGCTCCCCTAAAGATGGGGTAGCCTTTGCCAACTTCAGGTAGCTACTGTGGCCTCACTCTGGTGCCCCCACCCCTGGATTTGGGTCTTCCATCCCCAATAAAGTATTTTTTCTTGGGACATGTGTCATTCCTTGGGGCTCCAGCCAAAGGAACATCAAGGGAGTGGTTGGCTACCACATGGTTCTCCCCCGCTCCCTGGCCCCGTGTTGGCCTCCAGCCTAGCACTGTTCTACAATGCCCCTCCACTGGCCAGGCTACCACAGACCAGCTTCAGGACAGTGGTCTTGGTCGCCCCGCTGCCCTGCCTTGCCCTGGTCAGGACCACCTGCTTCAGGCACTGTTCTCTTGGAGGGAGCTTCCTAAAACCACATGTTCGGGAGCTCTAGTCTGCGCTGAGGACAAAGTCAGGGAGGACTTCCTCTTGGACACCACGAAGTCCCTCTTATTCTGTGTCCTTGCCAACTATGGTCGCACTTCTCTTAGGCCCCAGTCCCACAAGCACAGCGCCAGCGCACCTTCATTTGTGCTGTCCGCTCAGTTCCCTTCCTGCATACCCTCCTCCCTTCTGGCTACATCCTTACCTGGAAGAGAAAGGCCCCGCCCACCATGTGGCTGTCCTTCCAGGGAGGCTGGAGCCACCTGATGAGGGGCTGAGTTCAGGGTTGTAGGTGCATGGGGCATGTCAAAAGGGCAGCTTTACAGAAGTAAGAACCAAGGAAGTATCCAAGGCTAGCCCAGGCCCTAGGTAGCAGGTCTTTCATGCAGTGAACCTAGAGCATGATCCGTACCTTAAAGCTAGTCCAGTGCTCCCCAACTGGCTAGCCCAGATTTGTCTACCCCCCCCCCACCACCACCATTCACCCAGCCTTGAATGTAGACCACTAAGTCCCTATACTTATTAAAACAGATAAGAACCTAGCCTGGGGCACTAAGGCCTAGCACCTAACCCTACTCTGTCAGCCTTTTTATTTATTTTTTTAGATAGGGTTCCATATAGCCAAGGCTGGCTTCAAAACCACTATGTAGCTGAGGGTGACTTTGAACCCTGTAACTTTGGCCATCCTGGAACTTACTCTGTAGACTAGGCTGGCCTCAGACTCAGAGATCCGCCTGCTTCCCAAGTACAGGCGTGCTTACAACAGTCACCTGGTGGTATTGGTCCCCGGTATGTTGGGCAGGGCTGGAATTTCAAGCATCCTTGGCAAGTAGCATCCTACCAGCTGAGCTACCTCTCTAGCTCCTCCCCTCTCCTTTCTGACCACTAGTTAATCATGCTCAGGGTATAATGATCCTTGCGGGGTAGGGGTGGGGGTTCGATGAGAAGCCCAATGGCAAGGAAGGAGGGGGTGGCCAGTACCAAATGACTGCCATTATCTCAGGTGGCCAGTCACCCACCGCCACCACCACAGTTGCAGACCCACCTGATAATGTGTTCCTTTTGAGTGAGGACAGCATTAGAGCAGGCTGGGGCTGGGAGCCATAATTCATAAAGGAACTCTTGTGCCAGGGCATATGGAGGGAATCCTGAGGCTGAGTGGAAGGAGGTAACAAAGTCAAGGAGCACGGGCAGGCATAGGATTTCCTAGGCTCAGCCTCTACCAGGCTGGCCTTACAGATGACCTTGATGAGTCACTGCCACCCCCCTCTCTGACTCAGAGATGCCACTGGCTGGCTCTGTCCCACCCTTATGCAGCCTGCCCATCTCTGGATTCCACTCTCGGGCTGGGCGAGAGGGATGCTTTGGCTGGGGGAGAACCTACTTGGTGACTCTTGTCTTCCTTGTAGGAGACTTCCCACTGTCCTAGGAGCTTCCCTGCCTGGTCCTCACTGAGGCTCTTTGGCCTTAGAGACAGATGCCTGCTGCCTGAGGAGTTAGTCCCCCACCCTACACACACACACACACACACACACACCACACACACACACAGGGGTTAAATTGATCTCTGCTTGACTTAGGTGTTGGCCTGTCACCAGTCACTGAATTGATGTTCTCAAGGCTCTCCAGTTTCCAGCAGGAGCTTAGAGACCCACAGCAGAAAGCGTGGACCCTGGGTACCACTGGGAGCGAGGATCACTGGATAGCTGGTAGGTAGAATCCCATGACAAGGGCAAGGTCTTCTGTCCCTCCAGGGGATCTGCTGCCTCAGGCAAGTGGCCTCACCTCCCTGAGGCTTCATCTTTGATCTTTGTATCTGGGATGACCTGGGAAAGCTCTCCTCTCCCCTCACTGCTGCCACATCAAGTCTGAAGCCCCAGCTGACTGTGACCTTCCACATGGGGCCCCGGTGGCATTCCACCTGAGCTGATCAACTTTTCTCTTCTTCCTCACCAGACCCAGCTCCCAGACCATGGCCTTGGCATAGGGTGTGTCTGGGAGCAGCTGTAACAGCCAGAGGCATTGAAAGATCTCTAGAGATGGTGGAAAGAGCCCTCTGCAGGCTATGTTCTTTGAATATGTGCATTACACCTGATTTCTGTCTTCACCAAACCCTCATCACACCCTTGGCTTTAACTTTTGTGGTCTGAGGTACGACAGCAAACTAGCTGTTCTCACACCACCACAGACTTGGTCTTACAAGTCTTGGTCTTAGCCATCAGTGTCCAATGCCTTTCTTCTTGAGCGCAGGGCTCTCACCTTGTCACGTAGAGCAAGCCCTTTACAGCTTCTGCTCAGCATATCCAAAGTGAAAAGGTCACTCTTCTTGTGTTTGGGGGTATTGCTAAGTAAAATAAGGGTAACCTACACACAGCCATGGTGACACCATATCTGATAACTGTAACTGAGACGCCTACAGTGTCGACTGATGGGGTAGCCTATCCTATGAAGGCATGTTGGACAAAGAAATATTTCAAGGACCTGGGCAAGCAGAAGCAGACCAGGTGTCGCATCACACTGCTACTCAGAACGGCTCATGACATAAAGCGCAGGACTTTATTTATTTCTGGAATTAACCAATTGGTATTTTTAGACTGTAGCTGACAGTTGCATTAATTATTTTTTCTATTGCTAACTACCCCCCCCCCCCCATGAAACTAACCTTTAAGGAAAAAGGGCTGATTTGTTTGGTATTTGAAGTCCCAGATCATCTTGTCGGGGAAGTCAAGTGCAGGGCCATTAAGTAATTGGTTACATCAAACCCACAGTCAAAAATCCGAGTGATTAATGCATGTATTCAGGTCAGTTTCTCCTTTTTAAAACAGTCCAAGCCCAGGGGAATGGTGCTACTCACAGTGGGCAGATCTTCCCACCTCAGTTAACCCACTCAAGATAGAACGCACCACAGGCACACCCAGAGGCCCAACCTGGTGATGCTAGGCATGATCCGGTGAACAACCGAGACAACCTTCGCAAAGATCATTATCAGAAATCGTAGAAAGTGAAAATGGGGATGGATGTGAGGGTGTACTACTGCACTGGTGAAAAATAGGAGCTCTGTGGGCAAGAAGTAGGTCTGAGTCCTAGCCCTGGTACACGGTGACCTGGAGCAAGGGCCTCCAGTTCCCAGGCCTCCCTGCTGTAAATGGGGCAGCAGTGAAACCTGACTCGCTGTAGCTCTGGGGAGCAGCTTGGGCCGCTCAGCGCGGATTGTCCTCAGAGTTACTTATTCAGTGAGGCTTCTGAGTTTCTCCCCTGGGCGACTTGGTCTTCTCTGCACCCTTCCTCCCGGGCCACCTGCACTCTGACTGCCCCAGGGCATTGCTCTTGACACACAGAACAAGGATGCAATCCTGACCCCAAGGCTCCTTGCCAGATCTTGGGGAAGGCAGGAAGCTGGAGCCCTGCTGGGCATCCTGCCATTGTGGACTCCAGGCCTTAGTTATTGGGGTTCCCCCGCCTACCCTGCCCTGGCAGTCTTGGCTTGCCAGTCTCGAAGGCCAGGGCAAACAAGGACTCCTTTCTTCAGTGCCAGAGGTTGAACGCAAAGGTCTTGTACAGGTTAGGCAAGCTCTCTTCCAGTTCTACAACACTTCTTGGGGTTGGGGATATGGCTCCATTGGTAGAACACACAAAATTCTAGGTTTAATCTGCTGATAATTCAAGCCCTCCGGAGGTAGAGGCAGGAGGTTCAGAAATTCAGCCCCCTCAGCTACAAAGTGATTAGACAGTAGTAACAAAACAAGACAAAAGGCCTCTTTCTGGTCTGTGTCCCCGTACCACCCCACCTCCCTCCCCCCAGGAAACAGGGTGAGCCTCCACCTGCTGAGCTGGTGGCCAGTCTACTTTGTTGAGTAATTAGACTTTCAGTTTAAGCTCAGGTGGAAGAAATACTGAAGGAGCTGAGCCAGAAGGCCCAGGGCTCAAAGACACTGGTGAGAGAGCTGGGGGTGGAGTTGAGTAATAGATTGTTTAGAAGTCTGGAAGTTTCCATGGTGACACACACCAGCACTCCTCAGAAGGCAGGTGGATCTCTCTGAGTTTGGAGCCAGCCTGGTCTACAGAGTGAGTTCTAGAACAGCCAGGGCTACACAGAGAAACCCTGTCTAGAGAAAACAAATTCTGGAAGTTCAGTATTTTGAATTAGCTTTTGCACTAGGCCTTAATATGCCAGATTACAGATACAAGTGCTAAAGTTCTGACTGAAACTAGGTTGTTATTTTAATAGAAATCAAGGCAGGAAGAATGGCCCATATCCCCAAATAGGCAACTGTAACTGGCATGACAGTGAGGTTGCTTGGTAATCCTTTAATCCTTACCAAAATGTAAACTGAAGAGCCTGGCGGGCAGCACACACCAGTAATTCCGGTGCTCTGGAGGGCGAGAAAGGATTGCAAGTCCTGGACTATAGAGAGATCATGCCTCCCGTCCCCACCCCTCTACACACACACTCAATCCCTTTCTCTCCCCAGTCAACACAAACTTTGAAATGAGCAGTCAGCTTCAAGGTCTTGTCTTCAAATACACCTTTCTGGGTTTGTCAGCCATTTTCTGTAACTCCAAACTCTCCTGCTCAGTTAGCAGGACACTTACTCTATTTCACACTGTGAACCGTTGCCCTTTTCTGGAAACACTGTGCCATATGCCTATTGCCACAGCCCTTGGGAGGCTTGGACAGGATTATTGTGTTTGAGTCCGAGACCAATCTAGGCTACATGGTAAGTAAATTCTAGGTCAGCCTCATCTACATATTGAGACTCTGTCTTAAAACAGCAAAATAAAGTCTGAGGGGAGACATCTGCAGTATGTCCACAAACATCCACGGTATGGTTTTTTGTTGTTGTTGTTTTGGATTTTGAGACAGGGTTTCTCTGTATAGCACTGGCTGTCCCGGAACTTACTCTGTAGACCAGGCTGGCCTCGAACTCAGAAATCTGCCTGCCTCTGCCTCCCGAGTGCTGGGATTAAAGGCGTGTGCCACAGTATGTTTTGACACTGACCACCCAGACAGGCTTCAGCTCAGCCTGTTTCCAGAGAAACGCCCAGCAGCTGAGCCCGAGCACAGGTCACTGCTCACCCAGGAGCCCCTGAAAACCTTACTTACCTCTGCTAACTCGTCGAGGCAGGTACCATTAAAGGCAGAACCCTGCATTAAGACACCCCCAAAGTACTCTCATGTATTTTTAGAGCGAGTTCCTTATGAGGAAGCTGAGCAGGCTGGAATGTTCCTGCCTTCCAGCTTAAACTCCGTGACTCTCAGCTCAGCATGCACCAAAATATGTCTACTCTTTTCTCCTTCAAGTGTGAAGTCCCACTGAGCACACGTGCTCAGGAATGGGCTGGCTCCCGTATGAATATGAACAGGCTCCCTGAATGCAATCTCCCTGGTTCCTCTGTCCAGCCTCAGAGGCTGTCAGGGACAAGTATTCTTTGTCTCTCCTCTGCAGCCCGAGGAGTTCCCTTACCTGTTGTAGGGATTTCCAATCAAGTAGAGCTGGATTCTTGGCCTCCAAGTAGAAAAGAATTTGAGGATGAGACAGTTTGAAGCAGAGTTAAGTTTATTTAAAAAAACAAAAAAACAAAAACAAAACCAAAAAACCCAGATATATTAAGCACAAGGATTTAGAAAAAGAGTACCAGGGGAAGAAAGCAAACTCTTTCCAGAACATGTGGCCGGGCATCTCAGAGCCATGGTTAAGTCTCTCCCCCTCCACCACTCCTCTCCTCTGTCTCTCTCTGTCTGAATGTCTGTCTGTCTCTGTCTCACATACACACACACACACACACACACACACACACACACACAGACTCATACACACACAGATACACACAGAGACACACACAGACACACACACACACACA
>NC_034602.1:25366838-25421060 GCF_900095145.1 Mus pahari
ACACACACACAGACAGACACACACAGACACATACACATAGACACACACACACACAGACACACACACAGACACACACACAGACAGACACACACAGACAGACACACACACACACACAGAGTCTCTGGTGGCTTTGGAGCTTAGCCTACTGTGACCATGGCTAGTTTCTAGTTTCTATGCATTGGATAGGACACACACAGACACACACACACACACAGAGTCTCTGGCGGCTTTGGAGCTTAGCCTACTGTGATCACGGCTAGTTTCTAGTTTCTATGCATTGGATAGGATCACAGCTAAGGTAAACAAAGTCATAGGTCACAGGCTTACAGGGAACATTTTTATTATTATTAAAAAAAAAGTCTTATTTTTGAAATTCCCAGAAACCGTTTAGGAGTAAGGCCACATTTGAATAAGTTTAGGCGTTAAACATGGTTCGCTATTATTTTAACACAAAATATCTATAAATAAAAAGTGTGACTTCTAGCTGGCAATCTTTACAACAAACCCTGATTGTGCTGGAATTCTGCAGCAGGTGTCAACCAGCTTCCTGTTCCTTTTCATGGCCCCAGAGTAGGAGGAATGTAGGCGCTGGAGGGTGAGGCTGCTGGCTATCTTCAGGTTGTAGTCACACCAACTCATCAACTCAACTCGGTTAACATACTCATCCACCTGCCTTGGAGGAGGAGCTATTGGCCCTGATGGCTGTAGAGGGAGGGAGGTCACCCTCCTTTGGCGATGCGGCCACTGGTAAGGTGCCCACACCTTAGCACATGATCCCACACCACGAGCAACAGGCAGCACTAACTGGATTCAGGGAATTGATGTTAAGGACAAAACCAGGCGGACATGTTGGAAGGGAGGCAGGATGAGGGCGCCAGGAGGAACTGGCCAATGGGGATGAGCACAGATTCTATAAATGTGTATTTCCCAAAAAAACAGTTTATAAAATAAATAACAATATGGACCAGGAGGGGGACACCTGAGAACAATGTGATACCATGCATGAAGCTGCCATAACACCATGCCTTACTAGCCCAGTTTTTAAAGATATAAACACAGAAATGTTGTGGGGATGGGGGCGGTGTAACTTACTGGGAAAAGGTGTTCTGAGAATGTGGGAGGGGATAAGAGAGGATACAGGGATGAGTATAAACAGTGTCCATTAAGTCTGGTGAGAAGGCAGGATGGCCACTCTGTAAGGTTAGCATTTTAAAAATAAAAATGATTTCACACATCATCATCATGTAACTAATATCTCATTCCGTAGTACACTCCCTAGAGAAGTGAAAACTTATGTTCACACATACAGTAACCTGTGTACACATGTTTATAGTAATTTTATCGATAATCCCCTAAAATGGACAACTCAGGTGTGCTTCACTGAGTCCAGTGTGGCACAGCCACACACACCACCATAGAGCAGGACACGTGGCTGCGGGAAAGGCACACTCCAGGCTGCACATACCGAGCAGCAGCAAACCCATAGAATGCACACGGGCAGGCACATGCTCTCCAGAGGCTGCGGTAGTGTTGGGCTGGGTTGGGTTCTGACCACAAGCGGGACCCAAAACAGGATCGTTTGGGCAGTCAAACTGCTGGAGTCCTGATTTGTGATAAATATGTGAATCTGTACACAGGCAGAGGCAGGCTGATGTGAGCTGGAGGCTAGCCTAGATTATACATCAAGTTACAGGGCAGCCAGAGTTACATAGGGAAACCCTGACCAAAACCCATCTCAAAGAACTGGACTGGGAATTGGCTTGTGGTAGAGCATCTGCCTAGCATGCATGAGGCCTTAGGTTTGAGTTCCAAACCTAGGCCTTAGGGTAGGATGACCCATAGAACTGTGAGTTCAAGTTAATTTTACGTGCTAATTTAGAAGGTTTTTTTGTTTTTAATAAAGATTTATTTTTATTTTCTTTTTTTAAAGATTTATTTATTTATTATATGTACGTACACTGTAGCTGTCTTCAGACACTCCAGAAGAGGGCGTCAGATCTTGTTATGGATGGTTATGAGCCACCATGTGGTTGCTGGGATTTGAACTCTGGACCTTCAGAAGAGCAGTCGGGTGTTCTTACCCACTGAGCCATCTCACCAGCCCCTTATTTTTATTTTCTGTGTATGAGTGTTTTCCCTACATGTATGTACGTGTACTGCATGTGTGCCTGGTGCTCTAGAAGGCCAGAAAAGGGCAAGAGATTCCTTGGCACTAGAGCCACAGACAGTTGTCAGCCACTATGGGATGCTGGGAATCTAACCCCAGGCCCTCTGTAAGAGCAGTAAGTTCTCATAATCACCGAGCCTTTTCTCCACCTCCAAATGTTTTCTTTTAATGACAAAAAGACTTGAATAAAGTTCTTTGTTAAAAAAAAAAAAATCTGTGTTTCTACCAGGAGAAGGCTGAGGGAGGTGGAAGGGGTGGGTTGCTCTTGCTGAAGGATGACATTGGTCTAGAGCAACAGCTAGCGTTTTCCTCTCCTGCCTCCCTCATGCCAGGCTCTAGATTAGACTGTTAAGGTGTTTCTCAGTGTAACAAACTGGAGTCACCTGGGACAAGGGACCCTCCACTGAGATGGGCTTCTTGATGTGAGAGGTTCTGGTCCACCATGGTTGTGGCTACCTGGGCGGGTGGCACTGAGCAAGCCACGTGGAGCAAGCCACATTTCTTCATGACAGAGTGTAGCATGTAAGTCAAATAAACCCTTTCCTCCCCCGTGCCGCTTTTGGTGAGTGTTATATTACAAAAAAGCACACTGTAGCACTAAGTCTTGGCTGGGCAAGGTGGCACATACCTGTGAGCCCAGCGTTCCTAAAGTACAGGCAAGGAGACAGACAGGTGCTCAAGGCTACACAGCCTGGGCTACCTGGGACCAGGGCTTAAACCAAACCAAGCCAAGCCAAGCCTTCTTGAATCAGACCCTAACACCAAGGGCTTCTGAGCAGCCCTGAATCTCAGGCCTGCTAGAGACAACTCACTTGTTCTTCACTCTGTCCTCATAGCTCCTCAACAGTCAGCCAGCCTGGGACCCTGGATCTCATGGTCTGCAATTCTGCACGTGGCCTTGTGTCAGAACTCCTAGATTGCGAAGTGAGAACTCTGGAGAAGGCTTCTCGGATGAGGCCTAGCAGAGATCAAGCCACTTCTTCATCTCTCTCACACAGAGGCTTCTGAGAACACGTATAAACTAAGGCCTGTGAACGGGCACCACTGGGATCCAAGCACTGTGTGAATCTGATCTCAAAAACCAGAACTGGGCCACTGTGGTAAAGGTAGAAGGGGCAGCCTCTGGAACCCTGATTGAAGGCCCCTCATCTAGTAGGCTGGCACAGTGAGAGACATTGAAGAGCACCAGGAAGTTACAGGCTTTGCCTCTGAATGAACGAGGTGGGATTTTGGCAGATTCAACTCTGGGTTGGTCATCTCTGGGAGGGCTGCAGGGACCCCAGCTTGCAGTACGTACTGGGCTCTGGTTCCTATGACCTAGCACCCTCTGCCAGCTCCACCCCACCCCCAGCAGCCTACCACTCACAGAAAAGCTACCTTCACTATACTATAAGAAATGAATGTAGTCTCTAAAAACACAGATGACAAGATAGTAATTGTTGGGGATTTCTGTTGTTGATTTTGTTTTTGAGATAGGGTCTCATATGTAGCCTAGGCTGGCCTCAAACTCACCTTGTAATCTTCCTGCTTCAGCAATCTGAGGTTACAGGCCTGTACCACCAAACCTGGCTGGATTACGAGGTTAAATGCTATAGCAACACTTTTTTCTGGCCCTTATGAAAAGCATCATCTGGTGTGTTCCTGTAGCAACAAAAGTAGAATGTTCAAATTTAAACCTTGGTGTACCGTTACTGACAGAGCTGCTTGGCTGACCCTAGTACAGGAGCTGGTGGGGTGGCTTACAGTGGAATCATCAAACGGGTCTCCTTCTCGTAGATGTCTGGGATCCGTCCCATTGGAGAGTTAACCATCTGCATTGTATTCTTGCCAAACAACTGGAACTCGTAATGGATGAGCTGCTCCCAAAAGCCACTGTTGGGCCGGATGATGGGCCGGCATGATTTGGTCCATGTGTGGGCATCTAGAAGGGACATGGCATGGTACTTCATGAGGTAGGCGAGGCACAGGGCAGCCGAGCGGCTCACGCCAGCAGCGCAATGTAGCAGTGTGCGGCCCTGCTTCATCTCCACCGAATGGATACGGTCGGCAATGGGGTCGAAGTAATCAGAGAGGCGAGCGATGGGCGCGTCGACCACAGGCACCTGCACATATTGGATATCCTCGTAGAAGGTGTTTGCTATCTCTACTGAGACGTTGATGACTGTGGTGATCCGATTGCTGGACAGTAGGAGCTTGTTGTTGGCAGCCACACCATTGCTGATAAACAGGCTCTTGGTGATCTGTGAGAGGCCTCTGATTGAAGGTTGGGGGAACTGAACCGGGAAGGCACTCCAAGGTGAAGTCATCAAGGTGGAAGTCGACAGTCCGTGCTGTGTTACGCTTGTGTTTGCATCTTTCTGCTAGGCTGTGCCCACTGAAACCTGCAAGACGTAGGAGGAAGTGTGGAGGATAAGAACCCAGAAGACTTCCAGGAAACGGATGGGTGGTCTCTTAAGGTCAGAGGCAGTCCTTAGACCAACAGGTGAGAAGTGTAACAGAGAGCTCGGTGATTACACCAGCGTTCACATCACTGAGCCAGAACTGTTGCCCAAGTGCTGGGCGTCTTTTCACAAAGAGGAAGGGGGTCAGCCATGGCCAGAGAGAACAATGGAAGGGATGGACCTTGGGTTTACTGGGGTGGGTTCAGGAGAAAGAGGGTGGCTAGGAGCTGAGGGAGTAGAGCCACCGAAAGAACACTAGGGTGGATATGTTCCGACTACGTTAAGTTAAAGGTGACAAGAGGGAAAATGATATGCCAAGTCTTTTGATCTTCTCATAACCAGTCGGCAAGTCCAGCTGTTTTCGGCACACACAACTGGACGCATAACTGGTGTCAGCCACAGCACAGCTAGTGGAAATGTTCTCTGCTCAGCTGTGTGACTTCCAACATTAACGACCTCAAAGTCAACTGAGAGCAAGTAGAAAAGAGCCTTGGTGATGGTCACCTGGAACAGCAGCACTCAGGAGGTAGAAGAGAAAGGTGGGGCCCTTGCTTTAGGGGTCCCGCCCCCCAACAAAGAGCCGAGGAAACAAACTACAGGGGTTCTTTGTTTGTTTTTAGTTTTTTTCTTGTCACTGAAACAAAGCTGTTTTCTTAAAATTAACCTTTGAGAAATCGGGATTTCCCAGGCAGGCCAGTTTCAGCTAGCATAAGGTCATGGCCTATCTTAATCCTCTCAGAATGAAACGTCATTCAAGGTAACCTGGGGCCAATCAGTTATTTTTCCACCATTCTGTCTCCCTGTTCCTGCTCTTCCAAGGAATGTGACTTCCAAGTGACCCGTGGTGGTTTTGTTTCTGCTCTCTTCAGTCCCTTCAGAGGTAATACAAGTGCTCCTAGTAAAGTTAAAACGCAAAGCCTTGGGGGAATGACAAATAAAGGCATTTGTTATAGAGTTGCAAAGATAGTAAGAAGTGGTCACAGACAGTAGGGCATGGTAGAGCAGACCTGGAAGCCGAGGCAAGAAGATGTGGTGTTCCTGACCAGCCTTGACTACTGAAACTCAAGACTAAGGGAGAGGGCCAGAGGGAGGGGAAGGGGGGAGGGGTGGGGAAGGGGAAGGGGGAGGGGAGGGAGGGAGCAGAAACGCCATCTACGTTTTACACTTTACAACCAACCAGGCTTTTGGCATCTAGTTAATTTGTAGCCGTGAAACCTGAGACTCGAGGAAAACCAGTTTTGTTCATCCTCAGATAGCAAGTTCTGAGGATGATATTTCTGGTGGATTGCACTTTCTGGAGAAAGTTGGCAAATATGGGTGGGGCGCTGGTTAAATTCAGTTATAATCGTGGAACAGAGTCCACAAGTAGATGAGTGGGAGGTGCCACATCAAGCCTAGGAAGCTTGGCCTCTCTACGTGGTGACAAGACTCAAACGATCTTACCTCCTTCCCTCAGTACCCCGGAAATCTTTCAGAACGCAACTTCAGGGCGGAGCCGCGGGCGACCCTCTCCAAGAAAGAGAGGGCCCTTCATGATTCCGGACCTCGGTAGCAACGGCTTCTCCTCGCGGAACAATGGGCAGTTCGGGGCTTAGGGGGACCCCGAGACTGATTCTGTGCCTCGAAGGACTCGCGCACTCCCCAGGCGTCTCGGAAAAGCTGGGTGGGCTGCTGCAGAGCGTACCCGCCCGTCTCCACGGAAACGCGCCAAGTAGCCGGAAGGACCATCGCTGTGCCCACCGCCTGCCCGCCCCGCCCACTCACCCGTCGTCTCCTAGGCAACACGCCCCGCAGCGCCTCACAAAGAACGCCCAAAGACCGTCACGCGGTCCGCCTGCGGGTTGTCTCCCAGGCAACGCGGGGAGTCCCGCTTTAGACGCCAGTGTAGATAGTTGCTCCGCGTCCGCGCGTCTTTCCACCATGGTTTTAGGCCTTGCTGGCTTTCCTGAGTCGCGCTCTAGCCCGCCAGAGAACGCTACACAGCCCAGAAAGCCTTCAGTCAAATGGGACTTGGGCTCGGATTACAGGGAGGGTACGGAAGAGACTATGGCTTCTGGCTCGAACTTCCGGCGCGAGAGACTAGACAGCCAGCCGGATCTTGGCCTCCACAACCAACCACAGATCTACTTCCTGCGGCCGCGGTCCCCACTCCCCAAGTTGTTATTCAGGTGTGGCTCCGGTGTACAAAGCAGTTGTCAGACCCGGGACCCCCTTAAGGGAATCCGAACTTTCAGACTCACTTTGCTCCAGCCGTGTCCCCCCACCCCCAGCCCGCCCTTGATGTTCCTTAGATCGCAGCAATATAGGATTTTTCAGACCTAGGCCAACCCGTAGGAACTTCAGAAGCCCGTTCTCTGGGCCGAAGGCACTGTCCCATTTCCAGCCCTCCGAATGAATCCTGACCCGGGCTTAGTGTAGGCTTGACGTCGCGCGGTCTTTGTCTCAGGCAATTGGTTTTAGGCTCCAATTGACTTGGCAACTCCAGGCCTTTCCATTCTCCAGCGTCCTGGAAAAGCCTTTAGTTCCCCAATGTTTGGCTCCAATCCTGTCCCCCTTCTTCAACCAGCATCAGCCAAGGATGTAACAAGTCTTACAGAGGATTTATTATGGAAAGACAATTTGTTTCAAAAATGACCATTACTTATTACTTGATAAATTTGGTGTATCGCTAAGTAAAGAGGATCTTTAAATAGTCTCTTTTTGGTTGAAAATAGGACTTAGACTTGTGTGTAAATTCCTGACCTTTGACTCTGTCTTCCCATCCGCACCTGGGTATGTTGAGTCATCCTGCATAAAACCCAGAAAAATGGAACTGGGCAGCTTTCGATGTTCGTTCCTTTGTGTTAGCAAGTACAGCCTGACGACAGTTGTTCCTAACTCTTAGGAACATGAACTGGAAAACATTTTTATAATTCCCCTAATGGTGCTTTGTCTTCTTAACTGAACATGGTTGCACAAGCTTGTAATCAAGCACTCTGGTGCTGGAGGCAGGAGGATTGGAAATTCAAGGTCATCCTCAGTTTAAGAGGGAGTACTAGGCCAGCCTGGATACACGAGACCCTGTCAAAAAATATACATCTTTTTGTTTGTTAGGGTTTGTTGTTGGTGGGTTTTTTTGTTTTTGTTTTTTGTTTTGTCTAACTATAAATGTAGTATATTTTATGATGATCTTATTCTGATGTGCTAACCAATAGAGACTGAGTTTAGTGTAAGTTTTCATGTGTATTCCTGTGTGTATCAGACAGCCATTTCTGCTTCAATCAGTTCATGTGTGTGTGCTTCTTCCCTTTTTGCTATTGTTTGAAGATCTGTATTCTGGAACACTTCACGTCTGCCATTTCCCTGGTTTCCTTTAGAGTGGTTTGCCAATCATTGCAAAAGTAATGTACACTCAACAACAACAACAACAAACCAAACAAGTCGGAACAGCAAAGCAATCACCGTGCTGGCTCGTTTTTGTCAATTTAAAACTAACTAGTTTTACCTGGGATGGAGGAACTTCTTTTGGGGGATTGCCTACAGCTGATGGCCTGTGGGCGTGTCTGGGGAACAGTTTCCTAATGACTGGTGTGGGAGGATGTAGGGCACTGGGGACAGTGTCACACCTGGGCGGGTGGTTGGGTTGTAGAAGAAGGCCAGTTGAGTAAGCCATGAAGAGCAAGCCAGTAAGCAGCCTTCCACCGCGGTCTCTGCTTTAGTTCCCAACTTCAGGTCCCTGCCTCAGCCTTATTTGATGAGCGACTGCAACCTGGAAGCTGAAGTAAGCGCTCTCTTCAAGCTGTTTTTGGTCAGTATTTTATCACAGCGACTGACAGGCTACGATGATCCATATCTAAGTATACGAGTGTTGTATTTTTAAAAAGCATACAACACAAAAATTCACTCTTTAGTAAACAGTAACCACTGTTTAGTTGTGGTGGCCTCAACTTTTTTCTCTATCTAGTTATTACACCAAGATATTGATTCTTGGTTATATGTATTATATCAACTGACTTAGCACAATGATCCACTTGGCTTCTAAGTTTTAGAATGTATGAGCAATTGTTTTTTTAAATGGGAAAAACATTGAAAAACACTTCATAATATAACTAAATTATCAAAAAATGAGAACCCGGGAGCTAGAGAGATGGCTCAGCAGGTAAGAGTACTGACTGCTCTTCTGGAGGTCCTGAGTTCAAATCCCAGCAACCACATGGTGGCCCCCAACCATCTGTAATGAGATCTGATGCTCTCTTCTGGGGTGTCTGAAGATAGCTACAGTGTACTTATAACAAATAAATCTTGAGAGAGAGAGAGAGAGAGAGAGAGAGAGAGAGAACCCACTGGCTAACAACATCATCTGTTATTTGTTGAGACATGTAGCAGGTTGGCTTAAACTCATAATGTAGCTAAGAATGGCCTTGAACTTCTGATCCTCCTGCCTCTGCCTCCCAAGTGCTGGGATTATAGGTGACTTTTATTGATGTTGGAGATCACCAGGACCATGTGTGTGCTAAGCACATTCTACCGACTCATTCCCAGCTGCCTATTCTGCTCATATTACTCCACACCTCTTTCCCGTGTAGGTGTCTCCAACCCACTGATGCCCTGGGGTCCAGGATGCCTACAGACAGCAATATCCAACACGGCAACTGACGTAGCAAGCTGAAACATTAACTTGATTGCATGGTTCCTGAGTGTTCTTTGACAATAGCATTGTTGTCTTACAGTGTCAAAAGGTGGTACAACTTGTCAAAGTCCCTAAAAATCCTGTAACACCCCAAACTTTTCTCATTTTTAAACATTCCCCAAACTCTTCCGTTAGACTACTTATTAGCTAAACCTGTGTCCATCCAAATCCTCCCTTATCTCTCCTTCCTTCCTTCCTTCCTTCCTTCCTTCCTTCCTTCCTTCCTTCCTTCCTTCCTTCCTTCCTTCCACAGTTGCCTATGTAGCCCAGGCTGGCCTTGAGCTCCCCGTCTTCCTGCTTCCAGCTTCTCAGATGCTGCGCTCACAGCTTTTTTCCTTTCCTTTCCCTTTATTTTTTCTCCCCTGTTCTGTTCTCCCCTCCCGGAGATTCCCCCTTAGATCTAGGCTGTGAAGGAAGAACTCCCCATCTCTTCCTCTCTCAAACTCGTCTTTTCCTATTACATGTAAGTACACTGTAGCTGTCTTCAGACACACCAGAAGAGGGCATCAGATCTCATTTCGGATGGTTGCTGGGATGTGAACTCAGTACCTTCAGAAGAGCAGTCTTACCCGCTGAGCTCTCTCTCCAGCCCCTCCACCTTTACTCTTACCCTGCATTTTCTCCTTGAGCTGACACTCAGTATTTTGGGGCTTGCTCAGCTGGAGAGTGCTTGACTAGCGTTTGCAGCCCCTTCACAGAGGAACAGTAATAATAGCCGCTAGGGAAAGTATTGGCTCAGGACCCCCATGACCAAGTTCTCAGCACAAAGATTTATTTGCTCCAGAGTGACAGAAGGCAGGAAATAAGAGACAAAGACAGGAGATAGAGGATGAGGGAGAAGGGGAAGGGAACAGGGGAGACAGGACAGGGGTGTTTGTCCTGAAAGGGAAAGGACTGCTCTGGACAGAAAGGAGACAGGCTTGGCACATTGGCACATAGGAAATGGCGGTATATATATAAAGGCACAGTGGGAAACCCCGTGTTAGGATGAAATGTTTGATTTTAGTCGGGCATTTTAATATTAGGTGAGCCAAAGGGAGCTTTTAATTGCTGGACTTCAATATTTTGATAGCTGGACCTTGGTAGTCAGTCTCAGGAGGAAGAAGTGGCCAAATAAGGAACCAGATCTTGGGAGCTAGCTTAGGGATGTGATCTGCTTTTTAGCAAGACAGAGGAAATGGGGGAGAAAGGCAAGGCCTGCCAGAGCCATGCTCCACATGCTGGGGCTGGCCAGAGTCCCTTCAATAGCGACAGTAGTAATTAAATTATGACAGTAATAATTCTGAGGACTCTTTTTGCTGCCACCCCTCTTCTGGACTGCTTTGGACCTTTCTGTGACCTCCCTGTGCTCAGGAAACAGCCTTTTTAGCATGCCTTGTCTTCAGGCAAAACTTGGAATGGTTTCCTCACTCCTCTGAAAATTCCAAAACCACTTCTCTCGAAATCCAGGTGTGGCGGCACATGCCTTTAGTCCCTGTACTTGGGAAGCAGAAATAGGTGGATATCAAAGAGTTCTAAGCTAGCCTGCCTGGTGTCTTAGTCAGGGTTTCTATTCCTGCACAAACATCATGACCAAGAAGTTGGGGAGGAAAGGGTTCACTCAGCTTACACCTCCAAACCACTGTTCATCGCTAAAGGAAGTCAAGACTGGAACTCAAGCAGGTCAGGAAGCAGGAGCTGATGCAGAGGCCATGGAGGGGTGTTACTACTGGCTTGGTTCCTCTGGCTTGCTCAGCTTGCTTTTTTATAGAACCCAAGACTGCCAGCCCAGAGATGGTACCACTCACAAGGGGCCCTCCCTGCTTGATCACTAATTGAGAAAATGCCCCACAGCTGGATCACATGAAGGCACTTCCCCAACTGAAGCTCCTTTCTCTGTGATAACTCCAGCCTGTGTCAAGTTGACACACAAAACCAGCCAGTACACCTGGTTTACAGTAAGTTCCAGACTAGCCAGAACTACATAGCAAGACCCTGTCTCCAAAAAAAAAAAGAAAACCCTAAATAAACCCAAAGAGGTATCTTCCACTATTCCAGCACCTATCAAATCGGGCATTGAGCCGAGGTCTCTAACCTGTCCCACCTTCCCCTCTCTTCTCTAGCTTAATGAATACCAATGATGCAAACGTGAAGAAGCTGTTACCCAAGAGCCATTTATCTCGGGTGATTATTCGTGACAACCTCAACGCACAGCGCATCTATGAGATGGAGGTAAAGTGCCTGCCAGGTTCTGGGCTGGAACTGAGCACTCCACACTTCCCCATCCCTTCCTTCATTCCTTCCTTCCTTCGTTCCTTCCTTGCGGGTTGCCTGGGGTGGAAGCAGAGCTCTCAGCTCCTAGAGCTGATAGGGGGCCATGGAAGTATTTGAAGGCAGGTCCCATCTTTACAGTGGAGTTGGTGTCTTGCCCAAGGTATCACACTCGCTCTGCATGGCTGAAGAAACTGCGGGAAAGATCCCTTGGCTCATGTCCTGTTTTGTTTCCTCAAAACACGTTATTGTCCACGCAGAACTTCAGGCTTGCGGTCTGAATTGACACCAGCACTATATGGTTAGGTTTTTTTTTTTTTCTTCTTTTGAAAACGTATCCCATTTCCAGAGAACTGAGGCTAGCAACAACAGCGGCAAACCCACAAAACACAAACCGAGATGGGGTCCGTTTATGTTCTCTATGTTAACCTCACGCTACGGTCTGGCAGGATAGGTTGGGACTCAGAGATAGGCCAGTTTTAAACACTTTATTTGTAAAACAGGATTTGAAATTCTTCTAGTTATGGGTTCTGTAATGTAAATCTGAACTAGTTTAAGCAAAATGGAGAACCTGAGTTTATGTACCAGGATAGGTAGGATTCTGTAGCTCTTGCTATCTGCCTTTTGAAGTCTGGATTTCTTTTAGGGGTGTAGCACTTTCTACCAGGCTTAGAAATAGTTGAGCATTATTTTACAACCTGCTTACATTGTAGTGAGTGGGGAATCACCTGCAGTTGGCTTCCTCATCCCTCCCCCAACCCGGTCATTGTAGTGCTCCACTGAATGAGTTGTCCTCCAGACACAACAGTGTTGTTGAGCCAGCACAGGAGTTATGGAATGGATGAAGTTAGAACTCCCTGTGTTGACAGGCTGTGACAGGTAATGTGTAGGCATAGATGAGGTATACATGAGGAGCCAGAAGTCACAGATAATATAAACAGCACAGGGAGTCATAGGGACTCAGTGTGAGGATTTTTGGAAGGAGAAAGAAACGGGATGGAAGCCGATGGAAACAAAGCGGCACATACCTTTAATGTAGTTCCTTATTTGTCTATTTCCTCTTCCTGAGGCTAACTACCAGAGTCCAGCTATCAAAATATTGAATCTCAGTCTCTGAGTTTGAGGCCAGCCTGGTTGACAGAGTGAGTTCCAGGACAGTTAGGGCACCTATCTTGAAAAGCTATCTTAGAAAACAAACAAACTCCAAACCAAAATGGACCTCCTTGCTCCTGTGACTTCCATTTCTTCATTCCCTTAGGATTTCCATGCATTTATTGTTTATTTATGGTGCTGGGAATTGAACCCAGGGCTTCACACCTGCTAGGCCAGTTTTCGATGACTGAGCTGCCTTTCTGGCCCCCCAGATACCTACTTCCTTAGATCAGTCTTCAGATTGTTAAGGTCAAAATCAGGCCCCTCGGCTGCAGAGCATCAGAGGGCACCACAGTAGTTTATCCAACCTGATGACCTCTCTTTAAATAGGTGGGGTTCCCTGTAGTCCAAGCTGTTTCATGGGATGAAAATTGGGTCTAACAGGTACCTTGCCACTGATCGGTCAGTAGCCTCAGATGTATCCGGCTATGAAGTGACTTGTTTATCCTAAACCCGCCTCTGCTTTTCATAAGATGAAAACCTCTGACAAGACCAAGAGGAGGATGAGCTGCTTGTACGACCACCTGAAAAAGAAGTTCATGATGGACCAGCTGAGAAAGATGATTCGCTGGAGGCGGGATTCCCAGAGCACCCAGGAGTACTTGGATAAGGAACGGGTCTGAAGACGCTCAAGATGGCAAGCCAACCACCATGAACCGTGGCAGAATGATCTGCCCCAAGAACAGAACCACCCTGGTGAGAGCGGAGGAGCCCCAGAGCAGCTGGTCTCCACCATGGTAGAGCAATAAAAGGAAAGCCGAGGATAGGATAGGAGTGCAAAACACACCAGTTCTAACTTGCTTTGCTCCACGCCAGCTCCCCATCCCTGTGAAATCCCTACAGCCACCTATGCTCGGTGGAAGAGGCAGAGAAGCCAGTCTCCTTGGTTTGTGTAAACATGAAAACTTACGTCTGTATTTCCTTCTCTTCTTGTTCCTCTGTCAGTCTGTCTCCTTACATTGTCCATCCCTCTTGCTCTCCTCCTTGCCCCAACCCCCAAATATCAGTTCTTCTTTCCTTCTCTCCTCACTTTGGGCTGAAGCCTGAAGCCAGAGCTTTGCATATGTGCTCAGCACGTGCTCTGTCTCCTACTGTACACACACACCTGAGGTGACACATCGGCCAGCTGTGCCAGGGCTGTGGACATCTTCGGTGGAAAGGATTGAGTAATGTACTGTGCATCATCCAAGTGGTAAAGAGGTCAGGGTGAGGTACCAGGCAGTGCTGCTATTTCAGCAGCCTACCAGCTCTGTGATCTTGAAACCTCTCTGGGCTCCTGTTCCTTATCTGAAAGAGTCAGGCAGTAGAAAGGTAACCTGCCTCTAGTGGCTGGCAGATGGCAAGTGCCACGCCCAGCTCTCGTTCTTTCCAACTGCAGTCACAATGGTGATATCCATTGGCTACCAGCCCTCCTGATGCTACTGCAAAGCAAATTTGGACCTCCTGTCTCCTGTCTGCCCCTCCCCCTAGCCTGCTTAACTCATGATTGCTTTTCTCATTGACCTTGGATTCTCCTGTCAGCTTCATTCTGAATGCAGCGTAGTGGGTCAGGTCTTGGTCTCAAGCTCTGATTACATTGCATACTTTATGGGCAGGAAGCAAGACCCCTCTCAGATTTGATACAAGTCTCTCTCTGGGTGCCTCTCCACCCAGCCCTGATGATAGGCCACTCTTGTAGCCCAGTACCCACAGCTACGACTGTACCAGTGTCCCACTGGCTTTGACTTGTCTGTGAGCTTTCTTCCTAGTCAGGCTGTGACGTTGGCATCTCTAACCAGTTTTCTAGGGATGGGGCAGGTACTCGGGTTTTTGTCTTTTTGTTTTTTTTAGATTTATTTATTTATTATATAAGTACACTGTAGCTGTCTTCAGACACACCAGAAGAGGGTGTCAGATCTCATTACAGATGGTTGTGAGCCACCATGTGGTTGCTGGGATTTGAACTCAGGACCTCTGGAAGAGCAGTCAGTGGTTATTATTATGGTTATAATGGTTATTGAGCCACCTCTCCAGCCCCAGCACTCAGTTTTTAATTTTATATTTTATCCTAGAGAGTGTCACACAGTGTCTGTTGACCACATCCACCCCATGTCCTCTTTTTCTAAGGAAAAGATTATCTTGAAGTGGTTGTCCTGGTCTTCCGGCTTTGGCTCCTCCTCCTTTGATGTCCCTGAGCCTTGAGGATAGGAGCTGTGTGTAATTGTGTCTCTCGGGGTCAGAGACTTCATGGTCAGTTGATCTCTGCATGGGGACCAGTTGTGGCTTCTTATGTGTTTTGCTTGCAAGTATATCTGTGTGTCATGTGCATGTCTAGTGCCTGCAAAGGCCAGAGGCAGCACTGGATTCTTAGACACTGGACTAGGCCAGAGGCAGCACTGGATTCTTAGACACTGGACTAGGCCAGAGGCAGCACTGGATTCTCTGACTCTGGACTTACAAAGGCTTGGGAGCGCCATGTGGGTGTCAGGAATCAAACTCAGCTCCTCTGGAAGAATAGCTAATGCTCTTGCAGCTAAGCTACTTCAACCCTGATGGTGGTGGTGGTGGTGGCAGCGGCGATAGTTTTTGAGAGAGGGTCTTAGTAGATTTATCTGGCCTTGAGCTTGCTATATAGCTGTGGGTGGCCTTGAACCCCTGATCCTCCTGCCTCTGTCTCCTGGGTACTGGGATTGTAGGTGTGTGCTACCACACTCAGTCCTTCCTCACCAGCCCTTTCCTGCTACATTCATGAGAGGAAGCATGTTATATGTTTCACTTATTCTGCCTTAGAGGATGATATCCAATTATATTTACCTTCCTGCAAATATCAAGCCATCTGTTGATGGACATCTAGCCTGGTTCTATTTCTTGGCAATTGAATACCATGTCAATAAACATGCACGTGAAGATATATCTCTGTTTTATGTTGCCTTACTGTCTCTCGGGTAGATTCTCAAGAGTGGGTGAGATGATAGTTTTAGGATTTTTTTTTTTTTTTTGAGGAACCTATAACCTGTAGTGGTGACAGGAGTGTCACTGTGACTGGCAGTGTGTCCTTGCCAGCATTTGTTGCTGTTGGTCAACTGGATCACAGCCATTCTGACTGTAGCGAGATGGACTCTCAGAGCAGTTTTAATTGGCATTTTCCTGATAAATAATTTATCCATTTTTTCTAGATTTTATATTTCTAAAATATTTATGGCTAAGATGTATGTGTATAAGTATTTGCCTGCACCTAAGTGTATATACTGTGTGCGTCCCTGGTGCCCAAGGAGTTCAGAAGAGAGTGTAAACCCCCATAACTAGGGCTACAGGTGACTGTTAGACTGTGACATGGGCTCTGTGAACTGATCCAAGGTCCATTCTGTTTGGTTTTGTGCCCTGGACAAGGGACTGAGGTGCATATTTCACATATCAAAGCAGACCTAGCCTCCAGGTTCTCCCAGCATCCCTCAGTCCCTACCTGGCATACCCTGCCCCAACCTTGAACTCCTCCAGCCCAGAGACTGGGCTGCCCTTCCCCCACAGCTCCTCCCTATAGAATCCAGACATTGTGGTCCCTCCCCCTCTCCTTCTCTCTCCCTCTCTGTCCTCTTTTCTTTCTCTTCCCCCTCTCACCCCCTCTACCCCCTGGCCGCTTCCTTCCTTGGGGCCTGCGAACTCCCTCACCCACAAGCAGCTCCCTACCAAACCTGCCTTTAATAAATTCTACTCAGGCTTGAGTTGGCTCGTTTCACTGTTGGAGAAATAGCCTATCACACTGCAAGCACAGTGAGGGCCCTTAACTGATGAGCTATGTCTCTAGCCCCTAGACTTACAATGTTTTAAATTTATTGTATTTGTCTTGGTCAGGGTTCACTAAAGGAGCAGAACTGGTAGGATGAATATAGATAGATATCAAAGGGGAACTATTAGGATTTATTAGGTGGTTCACTGGCTGTGGGCTGAGGAGTCTGACATGGATGTTTGCTAACAGAAAGGCCAAGAGGTTGTTCAGCCCACAAGGCTGGATGTCTCAGCAGTTCCCATCTGGTGCTGGAGCCCGGGGGACTCCTAGAGAGCTGCTGGTCTTCAGCCTACATTGGAATCTCAAAGAAGTAGGTTCTAATACCAGTGGAAGGAATGCCTCGTCAACAGAGGAGATGACCTTGCCAGCAAGACAAAGAACAAAAACGTCCTCCTTCCACATCCTTTGATGCAGGCTGCCACCAGGTTTCCTCCTTCCATGTCCTTTGATGTGGGCTGCCACCAGAAGGTGTGGCCCAGATTTAGGCCCGGCCTTCTCACCTCAAGTGGTGATACGGGGACAGAGAACAATTTCATGGATCTGATACGTTCCTGTCACCGTTATATGGATTCTCGAGATGGAACTAGGTTGTCAGGCCTGCACAGCAAGAGCCTTGACCCCCTGACTATTTCACTGGGCTGGCTTCCCCAGTTTTTAAATGTAAGCTTTCACAGTAGTCCCCAACAATCCTCTGGAGTTCACTGAAGTCACCTGTTGTAAGACCTGTATTTCAATTCTACTCACTTGAGTTTTCTCTTGCTTTGGGTTAGTCTAGCTAGAGGTTCATCAATACTGGAGAGATGGCTCAGTGGTTAAGAGCACTGACTGCTCTTCCGAAGGTCCGGAGTTCAAATCCCAGCAACCACATGGTGGCTCACAACCATCTGTAATGAGATCTGATGCCCTCTTCTGGTGTGTCTGAAGACAGCTACAGTATACTTAGATATAATAATAAATAAATCTTTAAAAAAAAAATCTTTAAAATTTTATTTATTCGTGTGTGTGTGTGTGTGTGTGTGTGTGTGCAAGTGAGCATGTAGAGGTCAGAGGACAGCTATCAGGAGCTAGTTCTCTCCTTCCACCACGTGCATTCTGGAGCTTGAACCCACATGTCGTCAGGCTTGGTGGCAAGTGCCTTTACACACTGAGCCCTACTGCCAGCCCTGGGCTCATGCTCCTCTTACTGAGTGCTGGGACTACAGTGTGAGCCACTGTTGCGTGATGTCTCCTGAGGACGACAGGTAGGGAACCCATGCCTCTTAAGTGTCAGCTTTCCTTCTGAGTCTTGTGAGCCTTCCCACTGCCTCATGGAGGAACTGCTTCAGCTGGGGAACTGCTGTCTGCCAGTCACCGCACCTGCCTGTGCCTTACTGAGTTCACACTGGGATATTCTCTCTCTCCATCTCCTGCTTGTGGTGGTCTCGTGCTTCTGATAGCTCCGAGTGCATCGTTAGGTTATCTTCAGTCTCTCTGATCTTTTACTGTAAACTCGGCGGTGAGCTCTCCCCTAAGAACTGCCTCAGCCATATCTCTCCCGCAGGTTGGAGAAAGATGTACTTTCATTTTCTTTTGATCCTAGTAACATTTTCACTTTCTCCTGATTTCTTCAGTGAGCCACTGCTCATTCAAGTGAGTGTGTTTAGTCTACGTGTAGTCATGCGGTTTCTGTTGCTATTGATATCTAGGTTTATTGACTTGATAATACGAAATAAATGTTTTTATATTTGTTAAATTTGCAACCAAGAATGTGCCTGTTTTAGAGAAGGCTCCATAGGCTGCTGAGAAGAATATCCCATAGGTGTCTGTATTGTTATTGTAGTAGGATGTGCCTGATCTCTCATGTCCTTTAGTGTTTGTTATATAAAATTAAGGATATGATGTATGTGACGTATATCCTTACAATTGTTATGTAGTTACTGATGCCATCTGCTCCATTCTTTGAAACAGTGATGCTACCATAACTAGCTTAACCAATTGTTCTTGAATGATTTCTCCCCCTTTCTCCCGCCAACTTTATCTCTTCTGGTCACAGCGGGGGAGGGCACTCACTGCCAAGCTTGATGAATCTCTGGAGAGAGCTGAGTCCCGCAAGCTTTCTTCCAACTTCCATCTATGCACCATGATGTATGTAAACACACACACACACACCATACATAAATATGAAAAAAAGCGAAAGTAGCTATGTAAGCTTTTGCAGGGAAGCAGGAGGCTCCATTTGCTTAGTCAATTAATTTCCATCCTTCATTGACTCGTAATTGGATGTCATTGCTAGTGAGATATATTTCTTGGAGACAACAGATACGTGGGATCTGTTTTATTTAATTCAGTCAGCTAGTCTCAAGCTCGGTTATTGGTGAGCTGAGAAGCCATTTACATTTTAAGTTACTACTGATACAGGATGTTGGCTGGATTTTTTTTTTAAATGTGTGTGTGTGTATGTGTGTGTGTGTGTGTGTGTGTACATGCTTATGAGTGGCACACATGTATGTTGTGCATGCATGTGGAGACCAGAGAACTGTAGAGTCCCAGAAGGGTGGAAAAACCCAGAAGAGGAAGTCTGGTCCACAAAGAAGAGAAGCCACAGAAGTGAGGGTGGCCTGAAGTGAGGGCAGCTTTAGCTGATTTTGAATACTTGTCCAATACAGGTTCAGCATCAGCAACAAGAAGCAGCCTTCATGTTCCCAGTGGTCTCCAGTCTTCAGGGACCTAAGTGCTGGGATTAAAGGCATGTGCACCACCCCTTTTTTCCCTTTTTCTTTTTCTAGTTTGTTGCCCCTTTCCCTTCTCCTCCATACCATTCTTCTCTGCTCCTCCTCTGCTTTCATTGTCCCAGGTTCTCTGAATTCCTTGAGTCCACCCTTTCCTGACTGCTTTTAATTGGTGAGATCACACTGCAGCCTTTATTAGTTTTAGCGGGCTCTGGTCTGTGGTCATTGGTGATGTAGTTGTGCGCCTTGTGTGCTCTGCTGCTGCTGCTGCTGCAGTAGTTTGTCCCCCCCCCCAGTGGTGGTGGTGATTTAGCCCTTGAGAGCGAGCTGCTCCCTAAGACGTCCTGATGAAGACGGAAGAGCTACCCAAACCAGCCAAGGCACAAACCACAACATGGAAACCCAAGAGCCATGCAAGAGCAAGGCAGGACTCCTCTAAGAAAATCACAACTCCTGAATTCAGAGACACTGAAATGGGTCAAAGGGATGTAAGCAGAAATGATCGGTGACCTCAGGAGGAGGGAGCAGATGAATGGAGTAATCAACCCAGGGCCAGGAGAAGGCCAGCATCACAGGGAAGAGGCAGCAAGAGGGACGGGAAGTCAGCAGCATGGGGGCAGCAAGACGACCCGGTGGGTTAAGGTACCGTCTGCCGCACTGACCACATGCATTGAAAACCTGGAGACCCGCATGGTGGAAAGAGAACCAACTCCCACGAATCATCCCCTGACCTCCACAAACACACTGTGGTGCACGTGTGTATACACATACACAAAAATAAGCAACATCTTGGTTACCTTTATGTTGTAACCAAGGCAACTTATAAAGCAAAGCACTTAGTTTGGCTTACAGCTTTAGAGCTTTACAGCCTGTGACAGCAGAGCAAAGGAACAGCTGAGAGCTCACATCTTGATCCACAATCATGGACAGGTGGGGAGGGGCTGGTGTAGAGGGGTGGGGGAAGGAGGAGGAGAGGAGAGAGGCAGACAGACACTGAGAATGACACAATCTTGGGAAACCTTGAAGCCTGCCCCCTGGAGACTGGAGACTCACCAGCAAGAGCACCCAAGATCAGGAGACCCCAGAAATGGAGTCTGGGACAGGACTTGGGATGTCAATCTAGTGGGGCATTTGGTAAGCCACCTCTGGCCATCTGGGTATCTTTTCCTTTTTCTTTTAGAGGTTACTGCACTAAGTGGGACAAAGGGAGGATTATATTCAGGAGAGGCTGCCTGGGCACTGGGAGGGAAGAAGATCCAATGGAAGAGAAGGACAGAAGACAGGAGAGATATTGTATAGGAGAATAGAAGGGCTCAAAGATTCCACAGTCCAGTGGACACATACACGAATATGTGGACACATACATGAATATGTGTGTACATGGAACTCAGATCAAGTGAGATATAACCTAGAAACCCCTTTCAATGATAAAAAACACAACATATCCTGGACTGGGGACATAGCTTCAAGGGAGAGCACTTGACTGACATGTGCAAGCATAGGTCCTGGGTTCCATCCCCAGCGCTATAAACCAAGCAAACTTACTGAACATTCTCGTGACAGGCATCAAGGCTCCACTTGTTTCTAACACGACCCCACTGAATCCTCAAAACAATGAAATGGGTGACTTTATAGTCCCCATTTATGGGTGAGAACTGAAGCTCAGAGACTAAATCCCGTCCAAAGGCAGACATTTAGGAGCTGTGGGGGTCCAGTCTGAGGCTGTCTTGTGTTGAAGTCCATCTCTCAAGCTCGCTCCCTGGCTCAACACTGCAGATGGAGGTGGCGGTGGAGGGCTGAGAGTTGAAGTGAGAGCACAGCTCACCCTCGATCTTGACTCCATGATTTCACAGTCTCAGTTGTTAACACCACACCAGCCAATCCGAACTTAAACACAGGAGTCTCTTCTACCAGCTGGCTGAAGATCAACCATTCTGGGAGATTGGGCGATGTTAGGATAGGGCGATGGAGGTGTTCGTCTAGAAGACAAAGGGCATGGGAGATCTGATGACTGCCCTGGAGCTGTTAAAGTTGTCCTGAGCATCACCACCGGGAACTCTACAGAATATCCTCGAGCCTAAAGCCCTACCAGAAATCCATTCATTCCCTCCATCACTGCTCTCAAATGCACTTCACTAACTCAAAGGTCTCGGGACAAAACTGAAACAACAAAAAATTGTCAGATGTCCAGCAGCCACATTTCTTCTCTCTCCAGGATTTCTCCATGATCAGGAACAAAAGGAAGAGACCTTCCATCTACTGAGTTCCTATGACAGGCAGGCTGCTCTGAATTTACCCCTGTCATTCTGTGTACACTTGCCTGCTATCACCTATTTACAGGTGGGAAAACCCAGACAGAGCTAAAGGAGACTGCCAGCACAGTCCATGCTCGTCACACGCCAGCCCACACCCCCGTCCTGAACCTCCTTTCAAGCAGAGTTTACTCTCAGTCATGGGTGGCCAAAGCTGCTTTTGGAGGAGAGCCCCTTTGCAGCCTGCTCTTTATACACTGGGGCAGGACAGGGAAGGAAGCTCAGGCAGGAATCTGATTTTGGGCTAGAACAAAGAAGTAGGCTTCAGGCAAGAATTTGCATGTAATTAAAGTAGTATAAAAGCAGATTGGAAAAAAATAAACCTGCCTCAGCCTTAGAACTGGCTGGGGTCATGCTACAGTGTTTTCTTTTTTATTTATTTTTAAGATTTATTTATTTATTATATGTAAGTACACTGTAGCTGTCTTCAGACACTCCAGAAGAGGGAGTCAGATCTCCTTACGGATGGTTGTGAGCCACCATGTGGTTGCTGGGATTTGAACTCAGGACCTTCGGAAGAGCAGTCGGGTGCTCTTACCCGCTGAGCCATCTCACCAGCCTGCTACAGTGTTTTCTAATTGTCTTTTTAATCCTCATTCCCTCCCTGGAGAACCTATTGACTGACTGAGCTGGCTTGGTCATCCATCCATCCACCCATCTATCCATCCATCCATTGGTCCACCTAACTATAAACTATCCACCCACTCACCTATCCATGCACCCTCCTACCCACCTATCTATCCATCTGTTTATCCACCTTCCAATCCCTCCATCCACACATATGCCTATTGTACTGGCTGGTTTTGTGAGTCAACTTGACACCACTGGAGTTATCACAGAGAAAGGAGCTTCAGTTGGGGGAAATGCCTCCACGAGATCCAGCTGTGGGGCATTTTCTCAATTAGTGATCAAGGTGGGGGAGGGCCCCTTGTGGGTGGTGCTATCCCTGGGCTGGTAGTCTTGGGTTCTCTAAGAGAGCAGGCTGATCAAGCCAGTAAGCAACACCCCTCCATGGCCTCTGCAACAGCTCCTGCTCCCTGACTTGCTTGAGTTCCAGTCCTGACTTCCTTTGGGATGAACAGCAATGTGGAAGTGTAGGCTGAATGAACCCTTTCCTCCCCAACTTGCTTCTTGGTCATGATGTTTGTGCAGGACTAGAGACCCTGCCTGAGCCACCTATTCACCCATATATGTGACCCTTCAACACAAAGGACAGAGGTAGAGGGATTCGTTTTTATGTTACTGTGACACTTTTTCTGATCTGTGTTGGCAAATGAGGTGGCCTGCACCTTGGGAATGTCTCTAGCCTAATACATTTGTTTGTTTGTTTTCGAGACAGGGTTTCTCTGTGTAGCCATGGCTGTCCTGGAACTCACTCTGTAGACCAGGCTGGCCTCGAACTCAGAAATCCGCCTGCTTCTACCTTCCAAGTGCTGAGATTAAAGGCGTGCACCACCACCGCCCAGCAAGCCCAATACATTTTGACCTTGGGAAAGTGATCTCTCCACTGAGAAAATGGGACACAGAAGAGACCATTCTGGCTGTCCTGGAACTCACTTTGTAGACCAGGCTGTCCTCGAACTCAGAAATCCTCCTGCCTCTGCCTCCCGAGTGCTGGGATTAAAGGCGTGTGCTATCACACCCAGCCCATTCTGCTGTCTTGTGCATTCCTATTTAGCTTCTGTTAAGAGGTTAAAGACAGGCTGGGAGTTGGGGGTTGACTTGCCAAGCTCCAAGCTCTGAAAAAGGGTGGATTCATGAATGCATCCTGATGCTGCCACTCACTTATAAAGTAGGAATAAGGGCTCTCCTGTCCCTCAGAACTGTAGGGAGTACTCCACACAGTAAATGACGCAGAATGTCTTGAGAAAAGAGGTCATAAGATAGACTACTTCAGGGCTGGTGAAATGGCTCAGTGGGTAAGAGCACCCAAGTGCTCTTCCGAAGGTCCAGAGTTCAAATCCCAGCAACCACATGGTGGCTCATAGCCATCCGTAACAAGATCTGACGCCCTCTTCTGGAGTGTCTGAAGACAGCTACAGTGTACTTACATATAATAAATAAATAAATCTTAAAAAAAAAAAAAAAAAAAAAAAAAAAAAAAAAAAAAAAAAAAAAAATAAAAAAAAAAAAAAAAAAAAAAAAAAAAAAAAAAAAAAAGATAGACTACTTCAGACCCAAGGGCCCAGGATCTAGCTCAGTACTGATCCAGTAATGACCACCAGGGGGCAGCACACACTTACCCTTTTAAATGTTTATTGGGGTAGCTAGGATGAACCATTGCTGCTGTATGCAGGGGTCTGGGAATGTGGTGGGGGCCAAATCACTTAGTTCCCTGGGTCTTCAAGTAAGAATAGGAGACAGATATGCCCTAGGCAAGCCCTCCTTTTATACATTTTTATCATTTAATGTGTGTGTGAAGTGGCGTGGGTGTGGAGGGGAGTGGGCAGGTTGTAGGAGCTCGTTCTTAAACTTCCACCATGTGGGTCTTGAGGATCAAATTCAGGTCCTCTGTCAGACTTGGCAGCAAGCTCTTTTACCGACTGAGCCATCTCATGTCCCCTCCTGCCCTTCTTTTTGAGACAAAGTCTCATGTGGCCCAAAAATGGCCTCAGAGTCCTCAAGTAGCCAAACTTCTTGAGCATTTGCTCTTCCTGCCTCTACCTATATGGAGTGACAGGATTGCAAGTGTGTGCCTGCACACCCGGCTTATGCAGGCGTGACATACTGATGGGACTCCTGGCCCAGTGCTTAGTTGACAAGAAAGTGTGACACAGTTTTACAGTTCAGAGCCTGGTCCAGCTGCTGATTTTGGAAGTCAGTGGACCTGTAAGCACAGGACCCCCAGCGAGGGCAGAATGTGGTCTGGGATCTGCTGTCCTTCTAGCAACCGCTCCCCTCCTTGTCATCCCCACATGTAATGAAGAGACTCGGAGGTTGGTCTTGCTTCCTTTATTTCCTTGGGCCTGTGCTGTGGTACAGGGCAGCAGACATGGTGGGCAGGCAGAAGCCCCAAACTTACACCAGCATGTGGGGTGAGTTTTACTTTGCCACTCACAGGGTGATTTGGGGTGGGAATTCTTGAGCTTGTCTGCTCGCAGGAAGCATTTCTGTGACAGAGCCCCTGTGAGTCAAATGAGCATTCCACTCTCATAAAATTTTGGGGTGGTTATACAAAGTGTTTCACTGTGGGGCCAGACTTCTGGCAGCCACAGCCCATCTCCATCCCCTTGGAGGGACAGCCACACTCTGGGGAAACTGTCGCTTAATATAGGTGTGTAGATCATTCGTGTGCTCTCCTCTGTCTACTGAGGGAGATGTTGGTGAGATCAGTCACGTGACAGCCAGGGTGCGTATCAGTCACATGACAGTACGATGCCAGGTGCTGACAGTGCCTGTGAAGCCCAGTGGTGGCTCTTGGTAGACACTCTGCAGAGGAAGTGCTGCTGGCCACTTCCATCATGGAGACTAACTCTAACAGCCAGAGAGTGTTGCTGAGGGGACGGTCCTCTAGGCTGTGAGGTCCCTACCTCCTCACTATTAGATCCCTGAGAAAGCGTGCAGCTTGCTGACTTTCCCATAACAGCAGCCTTTGCCTTTAGTGGCCTGGACTCATGCACTGCTTCTGCATTTCTCTGTGGATGCAGCTATACCTGGCTGCATAGCAGAATCACAGCGCGGACACGAGGGGCACCCTTCCCAGCTTTTTATCTTTATTGTCTGAGGTAGGTCATCCTGGATCTCCTTATGTAGACCAGGCTGGCCTCTGACTGCTGACTGCCTGGATTAAAAGCAGGTGCCACCTGCTAGAGAAACCTAGGCAGCGGTCTTCTTTTTTTAATTTCGCAGAAAATTCTTCCTGGACAAACTAACAAAAATCAGGTCCTAATGAAGCCAGCTAGCTCAAATCGGATGGGTCAAGATTATCAAGAGGGTCAGAGACTAGCCAACAAATCTAAGCTCTGCGCTTTACTCTGGCGGGATGGCAGACTAGCTGGCTCATTTACCCCATTTGGTTCTTCTTCCTAGGAGCTAAGAATGATGATGATGATGATGCAGTGCGAGGCTCTCTCTCTCTCTCTCTCTCTCTCTCTCTCTCTCTCTCTCTCTCTCTNGAGAGAGAGAGAGAGAGAGAGAGAGAGAGAGAGAGAGAGAGAGAGAGAGAGAGAGAGAGACTCATACTGATGTCTCAGCTGGCGTAGAACATTCCAGGTAGCCCAGGAATGCCTCAAACACAAAGCGATTCTGCACCAGCTTCTTGAGTACTCGGATTGAATGAGTGAGCCTCTAGACTGACTTACAGAACAAGGCTTTAGAAATCTAGTCAAGATAAGTGTCAGAATTCACGGAAAATGCCAACCCGTTGACTTCAAAGGTCTTCAATATAAAGCAACTAGGGGTGTGTGATGGTGACACTTCTAATCCCAGCGTTCAGTAGGCAGAGGCTGGAGGGAAAGCCAGTGTGGGCTATATTGCAAGTTCTAGGCTAGCCCAGGCTAAGTAGAAAGTGAGAGGAAAGAGAAAGACAGAGAGCAGGGGGTGGGGGTGGGGCAGCAGGGGCACAACATTGGTGTCAACAAAGAAACACTTCAGCCACTAAGCCCCAGCCTCTTTCAGGGGTTGTCATAGTGTACTGGGTCAGGTCACCAGGATGGGAAGGGTGGAACCAGAGAAGTCGCCGTACATCTTGGCGGACACACATAGCAGAGTAACACCAGTCAGCTCATGGTGGGGGGGGGGGAAGAGGACACGTGGAAAGGGTGTCACCATGCTGCTTTAGGGACATGCCTTTAGGGTCCCAAAGGCCTCCCTGACCTTTTAAAGATTTCAGCACCTCCCATTGCACCTCGATCAGCAGACCAGTCTTTTACAGCACACAGTGCTTTGATGGGTCCCTGAGACCCTGCTCTGGGCATTCCTCGGCCCTTTATGAGATGTGGATGCAGAGGATGGGAATGGAGCCCATCCCTGGCAACAAGACCCCTCACAATTACCTCCAGAAATCAAAATCTGTGCTCTGTTGATGCCGTTTCTCAGAGTACCTGCTGTACTCTGCCTGCCTTATGGTCAATTCTCCAATAGGCTCTTTAACCACAAGCCTGACTTGTATGTAGTGGATTTCCATTAAGGCAGTGTCTTCTGGATGCTCGTCTATGGCCAAGTGAGGCTGGAGAGATGGTTCAGTTGTCAAAAGCACTTGTTACTCTTCCAGAGCACTGGAGTTTGGTTCCCAGCACCCATGTCTGTCTGGTGGGTCACAAACACATACAGTTCTAGCTCCAGGGGATCCAGTGCCCCTGATTTACATGCACACTGCATTTGTGTGTGCACAGCCACACACAGACACATACAAATAATTTAAAATAATATTGACAAATTAAAATTATGTACCAGATATTGATGTAGCGATTGAAGTTCATCAGTGGACAAAAGAGACTCAAATCCTTTGCTATTGTGGAGTTTACGAGCATTCCCTAGGAAATGAATCAAGTGAAAACCCTTGGCTGGTGGTGTCCAGGGTCCTGCATCCAAAGGCTTTAGGTGCTGTAAAGAGCATCTGGGTACCATCTGCTCCTGTCAACCCGCTGGCTGCAGGAAACACTGCCTGTTGCTGCGTTAGGGAACTTGGTGTATCTGATGTGTGTGGGCTCTGCAGCCATCTGTGTGGACGATTCTGAGTAGGAATCCCAGCTCTGACTTGTAGGAGAAAATTTTACCCCTCAAAGCTTCATCTTCGTCTGGAAATTGAGAATAATTATATTGTAATTACTCTTTAGCAACCACAACGCTTGGTTCCATTGACATGCATATCCATGGACGCTCAAATTCCTAATAAAAAATGCCATTGAAGAAGGTGAGTTACTCAGTGCCATGGATGTGTGCCTCTGGAGAAATCAAGCTCAGGGCCTCAAGTCCCACTATCCAGGATCCTGCAGCTGAGCTCTACCCACAAGCCCTGCTGTGTGCTGTAAATCCTCTCTGGGTGGGTGGCTTTATCAAACTCGATGCAGCATGAACACCATGTGAACACTTGCTACAAACATTGTGGATCGAAAAAAATAAGTTCTGATTTTTTTCAATGTTGGAGCTTAGCCAAATATTATTTATTTTAATAGTTCTTTCTTTCCTTTAAAAATTTTAATGATTTATTTCTATTTTATATGTGTTGGTGTTTTTCCTGCATGTGTTTTGTGTGAAGACGTCAGGTCCCCTGGAGCTGGAGTTATAGACAGTTGTGAGCCGCCAGTTGTAGCACGTGGGTGCTAAGAATTGAACCTGGGTCCTCCAGAAGTGCAGCCAGTACTTTTGACCACTGAGGTATCTCTCCAGCTCCTATTTCATTATTTTAAATGAATCTATCTATTTTTGTGTGTGCGTACCTGTGTGAGTCTATGCAGATGCCCAGGCCAGGAGAGAAGCTAGAGCTGCCAGAGTTTGTGAGACACCCGGCTCCTCACGCTCCTGCTAGTCCCCATGGTTGAGCAGTCCGTGCTCCCAGGTGTTGAGCCATCTCTCTGGCCCCAGCTGCGAGAGTTTTCAGAAGCATTTTCAATCCCTAGATGGTCGAACCCATGGATGATTCCCTGGAGTCACTGAACAGCCTGTGTGTCCTTTGATGGACCTCTTTCTTCTTAAGAGACATCCTTATCTCTTAAGGCCTCGAGCTCCCCTAAGTCAGTGATGTCTACTGAGGGCCTGAGAACCAATGATGGATTCCTGGAGTTCAAAGTAAGTTTTTCTCAGGACACTCTCATAGCAGACAGCAGAGATTCCACAAAATTCACCAGCTACAGGGAGGATTCATGCCTCTGCTCTGTTCAAACAGCAGTAGGCAGAAGGGATGGAGAGTGAGCGAAGGGGCGGAGAGTGAGCGAAGGGGCGGAGAGTGAGCGAACCTTAATCCTCATACCCCTCCCCCTGCGGGTTGATTCCTAAGACTCCTCAGCTCAAGGGGTGTCTTGATTTTCCACCTTGAAACATTCCAAACCTTATTTATTTAATGTTTTGTCTACGTGTAAGTCATGAACGGCGCATGCGCCTGCTACTCATGGAAGCCAGAAGAGGGATTAGATCTGCTGGAACTGAAGTTACACATAATTGTGAGCCACTGTGTGGGTGCTAAAACCAAACCTGGGCCTTTTAGTTCCCCCAAGAAGCTTTGCAAACAAACCCATGGCTTCTAGCACTCTACACATAGGCTGCTACAGTCAGGAAACTGGTTTCATCAGATCACGGTATTAGATTGGAGCATTTTTGATGGACTATGAAAACTTATAGGATTTAACCCCGGTTGACCGTAGCCACCACTGTTATCATCATCCTACACCCCGTGTGGTTAAAACAAGGGCAAATGGACAGGTGATCACCCCAAGGGGTTGGGACAAAAATTCCTTTAAATACTTAACTAAAAGCCAAGTACAGGTGCAGTGCCTATAGTTCCAGCTACTCAAAAGATTGAAGCAGGATTGTTGTTTAGGTGTCTGAGGTGAGCCTGAAATCCCGTCTCTTTACATAAAGGATAACTATTATAGCTGAATCAGAAATGTCCCATCCCCCTTAGTCTGAAGTGAGTTACTGTAGTCCCCTCCTGAGGGAATGGCTTTTAGAGGCTGTGGGTGTGCGGGAGGTGGGGTCTAGTTTGTAGAAGTAGGTCATTAGGGATGCCATCAACCAGCTGGATGTCCTTTTGCGTTGCTCAGACAGAAACTGTGACGGGGGGAGGAAGTTCATCAAATGCTGGTCTGTGGCAGCCTCTGCTTTCCTTAGGGGGCAGCAGCAGCAGCAGCGTTAGGCAGATGGGATCAGCACAGGGGATGCCCCTAGAGTACTGCATCCTTCGGCTATTGGGCCCTTAGCCCTGTGAGTTTTATAGTTCTATAAAGACCTAGGAAGTTGAGACATCTCAGACCTGGTCATGGTTGTCACAGCAACTCTCAGGCATCAGGATTCCTCAGACCTTGACCACAGCCAGCGACATAGCTCTGAGATAGACTCACAAAATCAGGATTCATTAGTCTTGAGCCCTGGTCAGTATTAACTGCTCTTTGCCCAGGGCATGAGCCCCTTGGCCCTGAACGTTCAATAGCTCTCTGGAACTCTGTCAGTGAGCAGGGCCTGTAGTTTGTCTTTTGTGGCTCCCTCCGTGCTTCAGTTTTGTCTCTATGCCCTCCCTTGCCATCTCCCTGGCCCTCTGTCTGTCCTTGCTGTCTTGGAATTGTCCAGCTGCTTATTCTTCAGCCACCAGACAGCTAAGTGGCTGCCTTGCCCCCTTGGCTGCTAACTGCTCAGCTGCCCTTGCTGCTTCTGCTGTTGCCAGTGGCTTCTTTCTCTGTATGGGCAGCTTGGCACATGTGGCTGGAAGGGTGCGAGAAAGACCATCTAAGAGCAGTCTTTACTGGCCCTAACAATGCAGCATTAGAGGAGACATCTTCCAGCTGACTCAATAAATGAGTGGGTGTTGGGTGTCGGGTGTTGGGACCAATTGCAGCTTGCCTCTTAGTACCAGTCTCAGTTATCTGTCTGCTAGGCCATCAAGCCGCCCCAAACCCCATTCCTCTAGGTGGCAATAGTTTCAGGGTCATATAGAATTGATTGAGTCTAGTGACAACAAAAGGCTGCTACACATGGGCCACACACACACACACATACACACACATATATAATATATACACACATACTCGTGCACATACACACATACATACGCATATATACACATATACACATGTACACATACATACACACATGCACACATAAATACACACACATACATATATACATGTACACATGCACACATGCACACACATTTACACATACACACACAGACATGCACACATACATATACATATACACATGCACACACATATACACATGTGCATATGCATGCACATACAGACACATATACACACATGCACACACATGACACATACAAACACATGTACACATGCACACACACAATTGCACACACATGTACACATGCACACACATATACACATGCACACACACATATATATGCACACACATATACACATGCACACATATGCACACATACATACACACATGCACACACATGTACACATGCATGCACATGAACATTAGCACAGAGGCTGGCCAGAGGCTGTACCTTTAGGATCTGGGTATTGGTAGAGTGTTCAAGGTGCTTGGTGTTGGCATATGACTAGCCTGGCTACCAGTCTGACAGACCTTTTGGTAGAGGCAGCCAAGATAGCAAGACTGAGTCCTACAGCTGGTAATTAGAGACTCAAATTCCCCCAGTGCCCACCATCTTTGCTTGTTCACAAGAAAATGAATGTTAGAAGTTCTTACAGGTATGAGTTTAAGAAACTTCTTCTTTTTTAAAAAATGTGTATTTATTATATGTAAGTACACTGTAGCTGTCTTCAGACACCCCCAGAAAAGGACGTCAGATCTCATTACAGATGGTTGTGAGCCACCATGTGGTTTCTGGGATTTGAACTCAGAACCTTTGGAAGAGCAGCCAGTGCTCTTAACCACTGAGCCATCTCTCCAGCCCTTAAGGAACTTCTTAACACTAAGAGTGATTTTTAATTTTTTTTTTTTTTAAATTTCAGGGAGAGCTGGGCACCTTTAGCTTCCTTGAAGATGAGCCTCTGAGGGTTATAGACTAGCCCCTGGCTCTGGATGCTCTCTTCCACCACGTAAGCAGCCACTGTTCCATCCTGCTACAACCTGCTCTGCTCTATGCTTCCATGATCAACAAAACTGCTCTGGACTGAGTCAAATAAACCATTCCTCTCTCATTCTGTCCCCGCGGGGCGTTTTTCTCTCAGTGACAAAACAATCAGTACATTAGTCAGCTAGCTTAAGGCATGCCACTGTAATGTGTGCAATATATACAGAAATTTAAGTGTACAGTTCTGTAACACAGGGAATCTTCCCCTCCACTCTGAGGCCACTATGTCACCTCCACTCTGAGGCCACTATGTCACCCATTCCAATTCGTCTTCCTAGAATAGGTCTAAGGTGTTCAAAGTCTTCATAAACTGTCAGGCAAGCTTTAATATGCACGCCTCTAGGTGTATTATGTAGGTGACATCACACGCATCTCGGGAGATCATGTAAGCATTATCACAGACTTTCAGGAGCCTCTGATCTTCCCACAGATTTCAAGCCACTGACTTAGAGATTGGCACCTTTCAAAGTAGAAATCAAGGCATTTGACAAGGATCTGTGTTTGTCCCCCATCTTCCTTGAGACTCTCCTCACACATGGAAATGAAAATACAGAAAAAAAAATTTTTTTAACTCTGAGCATGCCGCAGCAAGAAGAACTACTGATGGCTGTGGCTACCAGGCTGTGTGTTAGGACAAAATTCTAAAGGGGGTTCCTTTTTTTTTTTTTTTTTTTTTTGAAGGTAAATACTCTTGTATTTAATCAGGAATAAACACAAATATTCTGAACCACTTATTAAAAAGTTCTATTTTGTCTCCAGAAATTACATCAGAAACTTACATCTGTACATACAGAACTCAAAGTTAATTTGTACTTGAGTTTAAAAAGATAAATTAAAGGTAAAGAAGATTTAGTATAGTCAGAAATATTTAAACAAATACATCAAACCATTTATTAAACAAGGTTTCATTTAAGCCTCCGTCAGGAGACAGCCTCTAGGTTTTCAGACTGGAGAGCACGAATGGGTGCTGTGCTGAGGTGGGGTGTTGTTGTGTTGCTGAGTGTGATCTAAAATTCTGGGCTCAAATGATCCTCCCACTTCCCCTTCTAAAGTGCTGAGGCTACACTGTGTGTGTCACAACTGGCTCAGTTAATTTTAGGACAGTCACCAAGGTGGGAATTTATAAGAATTCCTCAGAAACAGTCATCAGAATGACACATTAATTATCATCCAGGTTTTGAATATTTTTCTACTATGAAATTTCTTCTTTGTCAGTGAATGCTTTTCTGGGTTAATTTCTTTGAAGGGCTAGAGAGCGGTCTGCACATTCAATTCCAGAACCAAAGCTGACAATGGCTAATTTGCTTTCACCTTCCCTTTGGCTTCTTTATGTTTCTCCCGACATTCCAAAAGGAGACTACTTGTTCGGGCTTCCCAAGAATTTCTGCTAATACTACCTCCCACACCACTCCAGAATAAGTTAGAACCTCAAAGTCTGTCGTCATTCTCAGAGAAAAAGAAAAAGCTAACGGTCTCGTTCTCAGGAACCGCTTCTCCAGGGCGAGACTTTCTGTGATCTGCTTCTTCTGCAATATCCTCTTTACTGGCTTGGAATTGGGGATCGTTTGGACAGACTGTCTTCCCGTGTTTCACTAGTTCGATTCTATAGGTGGCATCCTTTTCATCTTTAGTGGCTGAATCAAAAAAATAGAATGTAAAGCCAGTGGTCTGCTTGGGCCCACATGCCAGTGTCGTGGCGTTCCTGATTTTCCCAGTCCCCTCTCTAGCACCAGCCTCAGTCCTGGGCGCATTGTCTTCCTTTTCATCTGTGTTATTCATACTTTGGAATATTTCTTTCAAATCTGTAGCGATGTTATAAAACATGTCTTGGGATACCTCAGGCAGCTTCTCAGCTTCTTTCTTTTCCTTCTTCTGTTTGGCCTTACTTTCTTTTTCTTTATGTTCTTGTTTTCTTTCATAAATGGCATGGCCATGCTTTGTTGGGTCATAATGTACGATATCCTTACATTTCTTAGCAGCCACTGATCCTTTGTTTGTAGGTTGTTCACACTGATGTTCAAAACACTTTGCACAACATTCAGGGTTTTCTTTTTTTCAGCGGCAAGCTTGTCTTCATTCACTTTATTTTCATTTAGCTCTTTCAGTTCATCCTCACTTGCCACTCTCTGTAAATCTAGAGTCCATGCGGAATCTGTCATCACCTCCAAATTGAGACGGCAGGTCCATAAGTTTCTGGCCAGCTCTGCCTGAAGGGGGCTTCATTACCTTTGTTAGGGCTCATTTTTTAGGTTTTGAGATGAATTTTGCTATGGAGCTCTTGGTGTGGTATATATAGCGAGCCAAGGCTGGCCAAAAACTTAAACCTATCCTCTTGCCTCAGCCTCCAAAGTGATAGGAGTACAGGCATAGGCCACCACACCTGACAGATTTTGTTACTTAAACTAGCCTGTGATCCCATATGCATGATGCTTCCTTATTTATGTTCCGTTACTGTGATAACATTCCAGAGATGCTCTATTTATGGAGAGAGAAGGTCCCTCTGGCTCTGTCTGTTATCAGGCAGGACCATGCCTGGTGGCCTGTGTCAAGGCAACATTCACAGTGATAATGGCTTGGGGGAGCAAAGTCACTAACCTTAAAGTGGGTAAAGAGTTTCCTTCAGCTATTCAAGAGAATTTCCCCAGTGACACAAGCCTCTCACTAGGCTTAGAGATTCCACTGCCTCCTAATAACACCAAACTAAGGAATCAGCCTAAAACACACAGACCTTTGCTATAGCTCCATAAACAAGTTATAGATCTATTATTTTGTCATATATATCGATGTATGGATATATGTATTTATTCACATATATGTAAGTATACATATAAATAATGCATGTGTATATTTACATGCATGTATATATGTTTCTATATACATGTATGTCACATATATACACACATCATATATGTTTATATATGTGTATATTTATGATATACATCCACACATATGAAGTGGGAAATTCTGGTTTCTTTGGAAAGTCAGTTATGCCAAATGATGTTTTGCTGGGGCATACAGGGGAAAGGATGTTTTGCTATATATAGCAAACACATGAAAGGATGCATGATGTTTAGAAAGAATATAAATCTGACCCCACAGACAGTGGGAGCTTGAGCATTGGTTCTCTTTGCTCAGCCTTGCTATGCTTCCCTGTGATATGCAACCGAGGACACACAGGGATTGGTTCACCTTAACTGAGTCGCTGAGCTTCTCTTGTGGTGATGTCATAGAGAGAAACTGGCCACAGAACTTCTTGTGATGTTCCTGCGGCTTCTTCCCACTTCCTCAGACTCAGGTTGGTTAGGGAGCCTCTCTGACTCTTCTGGATTGAGCTGCCCTTGCTGGTTCGTGGGTGGTATCCACCAAGCAGACTGGACTGCAGCTGTTGATTCAAGTTTGGTATTTGCTACTAGACTGGACTGAGAATACCGGAGATGGGAGTTACCCCCAAAGAACTATTTCTAAACAGGTACACTTCCCCCCTGTATCCTAATAATAACATTTCTTCCCCACTACGTCTGGTGGATTAGAGGGGAGGTTGAACCATTATTAAAGTAGGCTGTAAAAAAATATACACCTACACTGGGCAGTGGTGGCGCATGCCTGTAATTCCAGCACTTGGGAGGCAGGCGGATTTCTGAGTTCAAAGCACCTCGTAAGTGCCTGGTGCCTGTGGAGGCCCGATGAAGGCATCAGATCCCTTTGAATTGGAGTTACAGAAGGTTGTGAGCTGCTGGGAATGGAAACCTGGGTCCTTTTAAGCTTAGCCTGTACTCTTAACCACTGAGCCATCTCTCCAGCCCCAGTAAAATCCTTTTCTAAAGAATTGAATTATGGGTTGAGACAGTTCAGTAGGTAAAGTACCTGGCTTAGAGGCACAAAGATTTGAGTTTGATTCCCAGAACTCATGTAAGGAGAGCATGTGGTGGCCTGGGCTTGCAATGCTAACCCCTGGGAGAGGGACACAGGTGGACCCCTGTGGCTTAATTGGCCTGCCAGCCTAGTCTACTTGGCAAGTTCCAGGTCGTTTAGAGACTTTGTCTCAAAAAATGGTAGATTTGGAGTTGCACCCATGGTTGTCCTCTAGCTCCTATATACAGGTGCACACACGTGCATGAGCAAACATGTGCAGACACACAAAAGGAAAAAGGATGCCGGCACACATCTGTAATATCAGCACTGGGAGCAGGGGAGATGTGACAGAGGCAGAATTCCCAGAAGCTTGCCAGTCACCTAGCGTAGCCATAGAAAACCAACAAGGAGAGCCAGTCTCAAACAAGGCTGGAGGCAAAGAGTGATCCCGAGCTGTTCTCTGGCCACAGCATGTGCATAACCGCATTTACAAGGGTATGTATATATATATGTATATATACATTGTACACACATGCATATACACAAATAAAAAAATAATCACTCTCCAGTCAGTCTAACAGAAAAGAGGAGCCCAGGGAGCAGATGAAAGGATGCCTTCGGGCTGGGCAGATGCTTCAGAAAGTGAAATTGTGGCATGCAAACCTGACAGCCAACCAGAGTTCAAGCTGCGAAACCCACAGAAAGGCCAGAAGTGGTGCTGTGTATCTGTAACCAAGATGGAAGGAAGGTAGAGACTGGAGGGTTGTCCAGACCCTTGGGGGGCGCAGAAGCAAAACCAGTGAGAGGCCCCGGCAGGAAGAAGGAACTGATTCCTGAAAGTTGTCCTCTGACACCCCCACTCCTGCCTCCCTCCACACCACATATGTGTCTGCACCCATTCAAACTCCGAATTAAAGAGTAATTAATATTTTAAAGAGAGAAAAGTTGACTTCCCAGGTGTGGACAGTAGTGAACCCAGGAGATGAGTAATGTAGTTTTTAAGAATGACCCCCTTAAAAAAAAAAAAAAAAAGAATGGCCCCCTTAGGCTCACATATATGAATGTGTAGTCACCGGGGAGCTCTTTGATAGGATTAGAAGGATTAGGAGGAGTGGCCTTGTTGGAATAAATGGAGAGTTATAATTGGGTGCCCACGTGCTCTGATGGATCATAGCAGTTTATCTGGGGAGGCCACTGTAAGGAAGACCTTTTGTTTATTTCCCTTGAGACTAGCTGTCCTTCAACTGTGATCTTCCTGCCTCTGTCTCCCAAGTGCTAGGGATACAGGTGTGTGCTCCCATGCTTGGTAGAATGGAGAGTATTTAAAGGCTACATAAGTTTTTAAAAAATAAATAGCAATTATACTTGGCTAGAAAAATCAATAAAGATGGTACCAGTCCGAGATTGAATGGGGTGTTGCAGAAATTCTTTATGTAAGGATGCAGTTTTAGATGTACCACATAGCAGCTGCTAATCAGACTTATGTGTATCTCATAGCCTTTGCTTTTTGGCTTTCTACTTCTACTTTGTTTTGGATTTGGCATCTATAACTCCATTTTGATTCTGACGACATTTATACAACAGACAGATATAATAAGAGTAATAATAATTTCATCATGTATACTTTATTAGTCTGATCAGGCTGCCATAGCAAAATACCACAGACTAATGACTTAAAAAACAGAAATTTGGGGGCTGGAGAGATGGCTCAGTGATTAAGAGCACTGATTGCTCTTCCAGAGGTCCTGAGTTCAATTCCCAGCAACCACATGGTGGCTCACAACCATCTGTAAGGGAATCTGATGCCCTCTTCTGGTGTGTCTGAAGAGAGCAACAGTGTACTCACATACATAAAATAAATAATTCTTAAAAAAAAAACAAAAACAAAACAGAAATTTTGGAGATCTGGACCTGGGATCTCAAAAGCAGGAGAGCTGGCCCCGCCCCTCACTTGGGAGAGCAGGCTCTGTACCTCACCTGGGCAGTAGGGTAGAGCTGGGCCTTGTTGCAGGGGTTGCTGGTAAGCAGCTACAAGGGTGTGAGAGCAGGAGAGGCAGGCTGACCAGGAACCTCTCAGGCCCAGATCCAGGGTTTTGAATTGGCCCACCCCAACATCTATCCCAGCTGCTGGAGCACATGAAGGGGGCCAGTCCTACAGATCCAAAACCAGGATCTCCATGACACAGGGTGACAACAGGATATCTTAGAGGAGTCCCAGAGAGGATCCAGTATTGATAGTGTAACAGAAGCCAGAGGCCTCATACCAGACCAAGGGCTTATTGCAATGAACATTTGCAAGCAAAGAATGTGGACAAAAGGGAATACTGTGGAGCACATTATGACACTCTTCAGCTTCCACAACAAGATTTTTTCTCTGTTGGGGGAAGGTTGCAAGGGTAGGGAGTGTGTATGAGGAGAAGGGAAGATATGCAGGATTGGGGTTCATGATGTGAAGTTCACAAAGAACCAATAAAAAGTTAAAAAAAAAAAACAAAAAAAAAACCAGAAGTGATTTTTACAGTTTTGGAGGCTAGGAAGTCCAAAATCAAGGGGCTGATTTAGAGAATTTCTAGTGAGCACCCACAGGGGCTGCTTTCTCTCAGTCCTTATATTGTGAAGACAGAGCAGGCCCTTTGGTGTCTCTTACTGGTTTTGTTTTGTTGGCATGTGTTATTTTAATAGGGTCTCACTGTGTTGTCCTGGCTGGCCTGGAACACACAGAGACCTTCTGGCCTCTGCCTTTAGGTGCTGGGATTAAAGGTGTGTGCCACCATGTCTAGTCTCCTAGTGTCTCCTCTTATAAAAACACAAGTTCTATTGAATTAGGGTCCCATCATGTATCCTTGTTTCACCCCCAATTACATGCTTACTTCGAATACAGTTATACTAAAGGTAAGATAAGAATTTGGGGTGCGGGCTGGTGAGATGGCTCAGTGAGTAAGAGCACCAACTGCTCTTCCGAAGGTCCAGAGTTCAAATCCCAGCAACCACATGGTGGCTCACAACCATCCATAATGAGATCTGATGCCCTCTTCTGGAGTGTCTGAAGACAGCTACAGTGTACTTACATATAATAAATAAATTAATTAATTAAAAAAAAAAAAAAAGAAAAACCATTGTTAAAAAAAAAAAAAAAAAGAATTTGGGGTGCACACTAGGGAATTCGGCATTTCCTAAACTCTGATCTGTGTTCAGTATCATCCAGCTGTTCCCAAATATATTTTTATGCTTTGTTTATTTGAGTCAAGATCTGAACAAAATTCATATACTGAATCTGGTTGAAATGTATTTTTTAAATTGCTAATAGTTTTCCAACTGCGATAACACATTCTTATTATCCCAGTACTCCAGAGGCTGAGATAGAAAGCTCATGGTTTCAAAACCAGCTTGGGCTATGTAGCAAGTCCCAAGCAAGTCTACAGTGAGGTTCTGTCTCAAGACAGAACAATAACAAAAACTGATAACAATTTCTTATTTCCATAAATTTTTAGAATGTAAATTTATTGAACAAACTGTTTTTTTTTTTTTTTTTTTTTTTTTATTTTTTTTTTTTTTTTTTTTTTTGGTTGTAGATTTTCTAGTATTTTCTGGGTAAATTCTCTTGTGCAGCCACTGGCAAGCAATAAAGACTTTTTTTTTTCAACTTTAAGCATGTACTGCTGGGCTTACCTTGCAACACTATAAGCTCTGAACAAACTCGGTCTTTCTCTACGTTTTATTGCAGCATTAGAAAAGAAACTAAGCCAGGCGTGGTGGCACATGCCTTTAATCCCAGCACTTGGGAGGCAGAGGCAGGCGAATCTCTTGAGTTCGAGGCCAGCCTGGTCTACAAAGTGAGTTCCAGGACAACCAGGGCTGCACAGAGAAACCCTGTCTGGAAAAAAAGAGCAAACAAACAAACAAAACAAACAACAAAAAAAAAGAAAGAAAGAAAGGAAAGAAAAGGAATTAAGACAAGCTCCTTGGGATAGTGAGCACGTTTCTCTATCTTAAAACATTTAAAACCAACATATTGATTGCTACTACTGTGTATGTGTCATGTATGAAGATATGGACATGTGTGTTGTGTTCATGTGTGCCACAACATGTAAGTAGATGTTAGAGGACGACTTTCCGGAATCAGCTTTCTCTTTACACTTGACTGCACTCAGGTTGTCAGGTTTGTGGGAAGTGCGTTTATCCCCTGAGCTGTCTTGCTGGACCTGGCACTTCTTTTATACTGAGTCACAGAGATACTTGATAAAATTCAAGTTTAGTGTTTTGTGGTGTGGAGGGAGGTTATAGAGACAATCATAGATCAGTTGTCAAGAGCACTTCTGTAAGACCCGGGTTCTGTTCCCAATACTCACAACCATCTGTAAGTCCAGTCCTAGGAGTCTGATGCCCTCTTCTGCCCTCTGCACACATGTGGTGCAGTACATATATGCAGATAAAACAGCCGTACAACATGAAAGAAATAAATACATATGTAAAATTCAGAAAAATAATCACAGATGGTACTGTTTCGCTCTGGCTCTTAGCAGGCTATACATACTGTTCTGTGACTCTCCTCTGTTCTTAAGATTGATGAACACATTCAATTCATTCACCTGGATACGTAACGACATTCTCCATGACCTCGTCACTTAGTAGCTACAGATCATATTTATTTCCTTGATTAATTATTCACAAGGAGCTGCCCGAAGGTGATGCTTGGTTCGAATTCCATTGTTCTCTTTATAGTTATCGGGAAACGCTTCGGTTAGTATGAGATTAGTTTTACAGCAGAGTTATCCGTTTTCAGAATAATGACGAAGTAACTCCAAAGTGAGTTATTTGTTTTTAAATAACTTTAGGGATTTGTGGGCTTGATGTATGGCTTTACAGCCCATCACAATAGTGATTATTCTTACTGATGCTTAAATTGTTTCATTTGGATTGTAAGGTCATGTTGAAAGGGACTCCTGAGTTCTTTGGATAAAACATGTTAACACGGTAGCCCTGAATGGCTCTTTGCTTCTGATTATGACAAGAACTTCCAGATACGCTCATCTATTCTTTCTTCCTTTTATTTATTTATTTTTTAAATGTGTGTGGTTGTCTTGCCTGCCCACAGATGCCCGGATACCACATGTGTGCCTCCAGAGGCCATAAAAGGGCATTGGCTTCCCGGGACTGCAGTTGTAGATGGTGTGAGCTGCAGTGTGAGTTCTGGGAACTGAATCTCAGGTCCTTAGCAAACCTGGCCCCTGCTCTGGGTGATTCCGTCTATCTTGGACATATTCTACTCCAGACTTGGAGTTGACATTTCTTTGGGAAAGATCAGAGATTTTTTTCTTTTTTGGTTTTTCGAGACAGGGTTTCTCTGTATAGCCCTGGCTGTCCTGGAACTTACTTTGTAGACCAGGTTGGCCTCGAACTCAGAAATTCGCCTGCCTCTGCCTCCCGAGTGCTGTGATTAAAGGCATGAGCCACCATGCTCAGTAAGATTAGAGATTTTAAAGTTTTTCGTTTTGTTGTTGTTGTTGTTGTTCAGGATATTAAGAGTGAAAGCTCTGGACCAGGTATAATGACTCACTTATTTTATTTTATGTATATGAGTATACTGTAGATGTACAGATGGTTGTGAGCCATCATGTGGTTGCTGGGAATTGAATTCAGGACCTCTGCTTGCTCCAGCCCAAATATTTATTTATTGTTATATGTAAGTACACTGTAGCTGTCTTCAGACACACCAGAGGAGGGCATCAGATCTTACTATAGATGGTTGTGAGCCACCATGTGGTAGAGGGATTTGAACTCAGGACCTTCAGAAGAGCAGTCAGTGCTCTTGCCATCTCACCATCCCCCCACACACACTTTAAAAATGAAAATAAATTTCCCTTGTTTCTAGAAGCTTCAGTTTCTCTAGGATAAAAGGCATTCCTGTGGTGGGGTGTGAGCCAGCTGTTCTGTGTCCTGTCCTACTCTTGACAAAACACTGAGCTGTTAGCCATTTGCCAGACAAGCTGCTCTCCCTGATTTGGGCCTTTGTACACACGGGTTTCTCCTTGAAGATCTTTCTTGTTTCTCTAACTCTACAGACCGTGTCTCTTCTGTGACTCTTGCCCAAATTTGGTAGAACTAATGACAGGCCTGTCATCTTAGGTAGCTTGGCAATTTGTTTCAGGAGTCGAAACATCTCGTTAAGAATTTATTAGTTAGCTTCCTTCCCTGAGGGCTGTACACACATCTGACACGTGCATGCACAGTGGCTGCTTCCCAAGCTTGTCAACCTTGCTCTCATCTCCTGCGCTGGTCGCTGACAAAATGTACCACAGAACTCTCTAGTTAATAACTCAATGATGCTCACGGAGCATCTATTCTGCCAAATGTGCCTCATATGCACCATCTTATTACAGACTTTGAAGGAGGTATTATCTTCATTGTATAGAAGCCTGTGGAGTGGCTACAGTTCCCACAACTAGGGATAGGCCCTAGGCTGGATTTCCTCAGAAGATCGGACTCCCAGGGTTTGAGATTTGCTGTCCACGACCCACCCATTGCCCAGAGTTGCGTGGCGAGCGCACCGCATGGCCTTCATTCACCACTGTTCTCCCAGCGCCTGGCACAGGAGGGACAGCAGCCTGAAGCGTGAGGTGCCTTCCACGTCCTCTGTCCAACTCTTGGCCCACGGTGTTCCACCTTAGCCAGAGCTGCGGAGGGACCCACGCGCGCCCAGGTCTCTGTCGCTCACGTGAGGGCCCCACCCATCCGGCCCACTCCTCCCAACCCCGCCCGGCTCCGCCCCGCCACTCCCTCCGAACAGGCCCCACCCACTCCCGCCCCGCCCCGCCCCCACTCCGCGCTCCGCCGAGCTCGGGTCCACAGCTCTATGGGGAAAGCGGCCGCTCTGAGCCGAGGCGGCGGCTGCGCTGGCCGCTCCCGCGGACTCTCGTCGCTGTTCACGGTTGTGCCCTGCCTGTCCTGCCACACGGCGGCGCCGGGCATGAACTCATCCACGTTCGGCTCAGGGCCAGCGCCAAAGCCTCAGCTCCAGCCTGTGCAGGCACCAGAGCGGGAGTTGCTGTCGGAACAGGTGTGTCAGCCTGTTTCTGAGCCGGCGTCGAGATCCGAACCTGGGTCCCAGACGACGTCTGTGCCAAGACCCCCAGGGGTTGGGCAGGAATCGGAGCTACAGGGCTTGTGGCCGGGGTCAGAGAACGGCACAAGAGCAGAGTCTGTGTCCATCATCAAAGCTTCGCCAGAGCTGCCAATGCCGTCCCCGCTGCAGTCAACAGCAGGGAGTTTGCCCGTCACCAAACCCGAGTCCAAGCTGGTGCCAAAGACCCAGACTTTTCTGCGACAAGGACAGGCGAAGACTTCTGCCGGGATTCCGGTGTCAGGGACTGGTGTCCAAATGGTCTCACCACCTCCGGACAGCTACAAGGGCTGGCTCCTCAAGTGGACTAACTACCTGAAGGGCTACCAGCGCCGCTGGTTCGTGCTCGGCAATGGCCTGCTGTCCTACTACAGGTACGGAAATACCGAGGTGGGACATCTGTGGTTGGAGGGTGGTGATGACCGGCCTCAACTGTGGGGTGGTTGTCACCATAATCCTTCTGAGATGTATGCATGAACTTCTGTAGAAGTGATGCCTCTCAACTGCCAAGGGAAGATGTGACCTGTGGACATGACCTCTGGCAAGCTTGAGTTTAAAAGGATGAGTGGGGAGATGGGGTGGAGTTGTTCCCCTGCTGGTTTTGGTAGTCATGGAACCTGGGAGGACAGCCAAAGCCATCCCTATGGAGTCCTTGCTGCCGTCTGGTTCACTGTTCATGGAGGGAGGCAGCTAGTGAACTCCTCTCATGGGAAGGGCCGCAGGTCCCACCTCACGTGGTTACTTCCTTTGTTTCCTACCTTTGCTGACACCTGCTGGTGGCCAGGCCTTGGGCTGGGACTCGCTGACCCACAGATAAAGCAGACACAGTGTGTACCCTCTGGGACCCCAAGATGACATTTTGTGCAAAGCTGATAATGCTTTCCCGTTACCTTGCTCATTCCAGAAGCAACATGGGTTTCAGAGCTGCAGTCTAGCAGAGATGGAGCTGGCGGTACCTCCTGCTAAGGCTGGAGAGAAGGGGGAACCTCCTTCCCTTTCTCACTAGCTGTTTCCTGGGAGTTTAAGCTTTGAGATCTCAGGTCGCTCTAGATGAGAGGTTCTCAGACCAAGTGGGTTGCTGCAGCAGTGTCTCGGTCTCCCACTGAATCCCTCCTGAGATAGGCCTGAGGAAAGCGCCTGAGGGATGGCTTTTCTAAAAGTTCCAGTGTGAGGACCGTGAGGCTGGTCCAGGGTCACTCTCCAAGAAGGCCTTCTTCCCTGTTAGACAGGTTTCCCCACCATGTTGTAGGTCAAAGCTTGGGCTTCCTCCGATAATAGTACTTGAGGTTCTTTCTGCTGAGCCCTTTGGAGAGAAGGCGCCTGGTGCAGAGGCTTGCTAAGTGTGCTATAGCCAAGAATTTTCGTGCTCCGCTGGTTAAATGTGGCCCTTGCACCAAGTTGAGGGTCACGGGCCTCGTTCACTTTCAGGTGGAGGAGAAGCCAAGATGAGTCTGAGTTGCCCTACTCACGTAGTGTCTTGGTCACTCAGCTGTGGCCCAGAACACACTGTCCTCAGAGTTAGCATCCCAAGCAAGCAATAGGAGACCCTTTCCAGATGGCAGTTTTAATCTCTGTTGACATACACTCCAGCTAGGCAACGCTCTTATCCAGCTGTGCAATGACAAGGACCTTTTTGTGATTTGCTGAGTTACTTTTCATTTGGAGGCCAAGGGGGGCATAGTGTCAGCTGTGGTCATGAACTTCATTTTCTGTTACAGTCATTCATTTTGTCCCTCTGGCCACTGTGTGAGGTGGGTTTCCATGTCACTGTATTTCACAAGGATGTGAGGCTGGAGAGGAGCAGAAAGCTTTGTCATCTGGTCCCCTGCCCAGAGACTTTTGCTCAGGGCCTGCAGCTCTTCAGCGATCTCACCTCCAAAGAGCCGACCCCTCTGGAAGCTTGAGTACTAAGAAATATCAGTTGTATAAAAAGGCGTTCTGGCACATGAAGTTGGACACCCGAGACTGGAGGGCCCGTTCCACGATTGTCCCAGTGTATATGCATTCTGTCTGGATTCCAGCCTCCAGGATTGCCTGTGTTTAGCAGAGGTCAGCATAGGATGTGTGGCCTCGCCTCACACTGGACTGCTGTGTTTGCATTAGAAGAGCCAAGGTTTCTCATATTCTCGCTTCTTCCAATAACTGTATAGAGAGTTGGCCTTTGAAGGATGTGGAGTCTGTGGGCCACCAAGAAAAACATTCTTATCACTGCTGACAAGATTGTAGAGTTAAGTTCTGGTTTGGAAGAGGAAAAGGGGGAAAGCTTCTCTCTCTCTCTCTCTCTCTCTCTCTCTCTCTCTCTCTCTCTCTCTCATGTGTGGGCACACCCATGTGTGTGTGTGTAAGACCCACTTCTCTCACTTCTGTTGTTGTGTCATTGAGATGTTTCTAGAGTCCACATGGCACAGTTGTTGCTTGCCTTAGCTACTGGAATGAATGGTTCTGCCACTTATCCATCCTGTGTTCTCAATTCCACATAAAGTCTGCTGGGAAGGGGAAACTGAGGGAGCTTTAGAAGCTTACCCAAGTGACACCCTCTCACTGCATGTCCAGATTCAGCAAATGCCCCTCGGAGGAGCTGGGCCAGCCACTCCTCTGCTCTGCTGTCTAGAATTTCCAGCTCCCTCCATGGCCTCTCTGCTTTGCTGTCTCTTTGAGACAGTCTCCTTGCATAGTCCAGCTGACCTTTAAACTCATGAACTTTGTGCCGCAGTCTCCCCAGTGCTGGAATTACAAGTCTGTACCACTGTCCCTGGCTTCCTGTCCACACTTCTGATCCGTATCCCATTTTCTAGTCCAAGCACGACCATCCACTGGGCGCAAGGCCCGAGCCCCTTCAAGGCCTGCGGCTCATGATCCTATCAGTAGCAGGACACCTTCCTGAGTGCTCCATGGTAGCCAGTGTGTGTGTGTGTGTGTGTGTGTGTGTGTGTGTGTGTGTGTGTGTGTGTGTGTGTGGTGTCTCCGTAGCCTCCTTCACAATGCTGAGTTTCTGTTTGTATTCGATAGCCACTGTCTCAGTAGTTCCTCATAGGACAAGATCACAGTGCCTGAAACAATTTAGAGAGAAAAGGCAAGCCCTTCTCTTACCTACGACCTCTTTCCCTTAGGGCTGTGAGGGGCAAGGTCCCCTGCCCAGGGGATGTGGCAGAGAAAAAAAAAATAACAAAAAACAGAGCATTTCTCTTGCAAGCTTCTCTTGGGTGTGGTGGTCCATTCCTTCCTCCCAGTATCTGGAAGGCAGAGGCAGGTAGATCTTTGTGAGTTCAAGGCCAGCCTGATCTATGTAATAAAGTCCAGGCCAGTCAGGGCTACATAATGAGACTGTGTCTCAGAAGAATAAAACCAAATTTAAAAAAACCTGCAAAACTCTTAACTAGGTAAAGCTGAGTGCTGAGAAAAAATATGGGATCATCTTTTTCTTTCATTGAATAACAGAAATATTTTACTAAGGCACGAGGCCTTTAGAAATGTATTTCCAGACGAGCTGTATAAAATGGTTGTCAGGAATGCTTGAAGTCAGAAAACGCACCCTTGGCATCAGACCACATTGGTTGTCAGGTTGTGGTTTTTAACATTCTCGTTATGGTCTAGACAGTTGAGATTATTCATATATACATCTAAATAGAGATGGGCCTGGCCAAAGAACATATCCTAAAGAGCTAGTTAGCTGCTGTTTATTTATTTACTGGGTGAAGGGGAAGGCACACCAGGCCTGACACCCATGTGGAGGTCAGAGATCGACCTTGGGAGTCAGTCCTCTCCTTCCACTGAGTGGGTTCACCCAGTTGACCTCAGACCACCAGGCTCGGCCGCAGGTGCCTTTTCTGATTCAATCATGTCACTGGTCCTGTTTAGCCGCTTTAAAAAAAAAATTGTATTTTTAGATTAACTTAATTTTTATGTGTGAGTGTTTTACCTGTATGTATGTCCACACATCACATGCTTGCCTGGTACTCTTGGAGATCTGAAGAAGGCATTGGATCTCCTGGAGCAGGAGTTACAGATGGTTGTGAACCACTATGAGGATACCGGGACTTGAACCGGGGCCCTCTGCAAGAGCTGTCAGTAAAGCCATGCTCCTAACGCTGCTATGAGATCCTCATATAAAAGGAGAGGGGAAACAGTCCATGAATTTAAAACAAAACCAACTTCTCTCTAAAAATGGGAAATAAAAATACCCACACTCCTTCCATTGGCCCTGACAACTACCTTTATTCTGAGTGCTTTATACCTAAGTCATGATGCAGACACAAACAAAAGTAGATGATGCCACTGCCTTTAGGCATTTCACAGTAACCCAGACGCGGGGATAGCCTTTGCCCATGCTTTATAGCAGTGACTCAGAACAAGACAGAATTGCTCATGAGCATGTCATCACCAAAGGACTGAAGACGCCCGGTCTTTTACTTCGAACTGTTTCTAAGGCAGTATTTATTGAATGCAAACAACAAAGAAGGCAGTCTTGGCAGAACCGAGGCGGCACACACTTGGTGGCACACACTTGGTCAGACCAACTCACATCCGACTCATAGTGTGGAGCCTGGTTAGCTCCTGCTGCTACTGTTTGCCACCGTTAGTCTCCCACAGATCTGCTAGCTAACCATCTGGGTTAAGAGCAATGAACAAAGGGATCAATAGCAGGATTTGTGTAGATCTTCAGGGTTGGGGATCACTTGCCTTTCAAAACATCTAAACATGTTCTTCCCAATTTAAACTCAATTAGTCTGCTAATCTGTGACACAGCCATACCTAATGGGTACAGCTAAAGTCATGAAGCCAGCACTGCTGCTTGACAAAGGTCCAGCAACACTGGGCCACATGATGCGATCACTGTCGTGGCATCTTTCACTTTCGGTCTTGATTTCCACGTGCTGCATGCTTTGGGAGCTTTTAATATTTGTACTACTTGGGGATATTAGATCGATGGGAGATTTCTTGTAAATCATTTACTTCCTCTCCCAGGAGTGCTGCTTCTAAGCTTTCTCAGGAACATCCAGAGCAGACTGCTCCTCCTGCCCCTCCCACTTTTAGGGAGATAACATTATCTACCTCTACTTGAAGGTCTTCCTTAAGCCCTGTAGGTTGTAGATCAAAGATGTCGGAGATCTCCTTGTAAGGCTCTGACTCCAAGATACTGTACTTACTCAGAACAAGATAATCAGAACAAAGCGAACTTATAAAGGTAAACAAGATTTGGTGGGCTATAGAAGTTGGTAGCAGACCAGATTAAAAGTCTCTTCTTAATATACACTCAGGCAATTATGCCACATATACGATTGGGGGCTGTATTATATTATTTCCCTTGAAGAAAAGATACAGCAACAAAGTTAGATTGACTGGAGGTATCTCTGCCCTGCACAGGGGCTTATATTTATGGACAAAGAATGGTGTGGGTAAATGAAAAAAGAATAAAGTTAGAAAAGTTAGCTCGTACAGGGTCACTGTGGTACCGTATGACCAAGGAACAAAAGAATACCAAGATTAGATATACAAATAAATTCTACAAAAATATAAACATTTTTATGCCAAAAATTGAATAATAACTGCAGGAGCTTTGGCCTGAAGATTTTTTTCCCTTGGGCCTAATGACAATTAGCACTCAGTCCAGGCTGGCTTGGAAATTTTCTGTCTAGTGCCCTTGAAACCGAAAGAGCTACCAGCCTGAGAACGCGCTATCATGCTTTGACAAAGTATGCTGCTATATTCTTAAAAGTTGGGCTGTGAAGTTGATGATGGAAAGCGATTATAAAAGATAGCTCTGCTCTGTCACTGTTTATCAATGATAAACTAAACTTATGACCAAGAGGCCGTTATGACATGTGTCTAGGGATAAAAATGATATGAGTTCTGTTTTGGAACAACATGAATCTATCCCTGCCTACTGAGTTCTGTTTACATAAAGAGGCATTCTGACTACCAGTCAGTCAAGCTCAAGATTTCCCCACCCCCACCACTCAGACTCCCATACCTGACTGACTTATTCCTCCCTTGATGAATTATCTCCTCTATGGGACCTGGTCGTGGCTGGGGCTGGCCCCCTGCAAATTTGTGGTCACAGTTGAGGTGTCTCCCTTGGGTATTCTGGAAGGAAGAGCTCAACTTCAAAAGTCTCTGCCCCAAAGAGGGAATCTTGGGGACCAGCAATGACAACATGAAAATAGAACTAGGGGTTCTGCTCTCTCCAGTCTTGGTTTGAATGTCAGGGTCTGGTTCTAACAGTGAGCACTGGCTTTTCCCATGGGCCTGCGAGGCAGCCTGGCCATCCGATCAGCCTGGTTTGTACCTCACAGTCAACAGATGGGTACAGCGACTTTCCTGTTAGCAGGAGTCAAAGGATGCTCCTTGTGAATACTGTCACGTGTCAGTGGTATTTCTGCGAGGTATGGGTCACTGTGCACAGTCTTACTTCTTTTTAACAATGTGGTAAGATATAAGATGGAGGCTGAGGAATTCTCTACTGCCTAGCACCACTCATCTCCTCAGATACCGCCCAGGAGTATAGAGCTTCACACACCAGTTTGTTGTTGTCATTGTTTGTTCCCGTTGTAAGCATTTCATTCCTACTTCTTGTCTCACAGAGAACATTTAAATGAAATGAAATTAGGAAAGAATTCATAAGTGATACAGAATTTTCAAAGGTATTTGTCCCAACAAGTCATAAAATTGACGAAGTGAGGCAAAATCCTGTGTGTGTATGTGTGACAGTTGTTTGCTTGGTCCCATAAATGACATTTGTTTCTCTGGGGATGATTTCAGACAGAAACATTTTAAACATTTATTGCACGTTCTTGTCTATGAAATGGCTAAGCTAGTTAACCAGACTGGCCTCAAAGCATTAGTCTAGACCAGGTTTTCTCAACCTGTGGGTTGTGACACCCTCGCCCCCCCACCAGGGGTTGCCTACCAGATGTTTATATTGTGATTCATAACAGTAGCAAAATTACATTTGTGGTGTAGCAACCCATAATTTTATGGTTGGGGGTTACACATGAGGAACTGTATTTAATTGTCTCAGCATTAGGAAGGTTGAGAACCACTGGTCTAGATCTTGGAGAAAAAAAAGGCGGCATTCAAGTGAGAATACAATTTAAATTCTTGGAGCTGGAGGGATGGCTCAGCAGTTAAGAGCACTGACTGCTCTTCCAGAGGACCTGAGTTCATCCTAGCAACCACATGGTGGCTCACAACCATCTGTAATGGGATCTGATGCCCTCTTCTGGTGTGTCTGAAGACAGCTACAGTGTGCTCATATAAATAAAACAAATCTTTAAAAAAAAATTTAAATTTTCTGGCCGAAGACCTCTGCATATTTGATGAGCCAGACACATTTCAGAGTGGGTTCAGGTAACAAAATGGCTCAGTCTGAGGCATGGTAGCCCTCAGATGAATCATGTGCTCATTTATCTCTCTAGTGAGCTCAACTTCCCAGAGCCAACTCCTGTGGAGGTTGGGCCCCAAGAGAAGAGTATCATTTTTGATAATACTTAGTTGACGGAAGAGGAGAGCCAAAGCCCATTTACAGTAAAGCACCTCTGGGATTGTGGGTTAGGGCATCGAGGCTCCTCCAGGAAGCAGCCCCATCGCATGGGATCCGACTGGAATCGGTTTGACGTGCTCAGAGTTTCATGCATTAAGAGGCTGAGAAGGAATACACAGCCGTGCGCGCGTGTGACTGTGACGACGTGTGTGCGTTTTTGTTTGAAGTGTTTTTGTGTAACAGCTAGCATAGGGCGGCTGCAGAGAGTGAGAAATGGACAGGGAACGTTTCAGAGGTGTGCTGCGCATGCCAACATTTTGAACAAGTTCTGGTGACAGGAACTGTAATTTTCTCCATGAAACCTCCTCTGAACTTTCCTCTTTCCATGAATAGCTGAAAACCTGAGTCATGCTGTTGCCTCCTCCCTCCCCTCCCCTCTCCTCCCTCCTCCCTCCATACCAGATGGAATGAATTTCCAAGCCTGTGTGCCTCTCCTGTAGTCCTGGTCTCCACCCTGATGCCACATCTTAGCTTTTGTCCACTTTCTGCTTAACTAGCATCTTGGCTTCCAGCCGCTATCCTGGCAGTGTCTCCCTGCCTTAGTGCTAGTTTCCCTGACCCAGTGGCCCTGGGGTTGTATAAGGAAGCACATCTCTGCATTGAACCTCTCTAAAATACCCGCCATGGCTTCTGATAACACCAAGGAATGAACATTCATCCTCTAAGAACTTACAGGGTGTGTCCATGGGCATCTCCAAGACAATACAGGAGGCTCCTTTCTCCACCCAAGGTCTGCTAATGTGCCATGGGTAGCTCATATTCAAGACCCCTGTCTAGCATGCGCCTAAATTCCAGGTCCCCACAGGGTTTCAGCGTATACCACATTTTATCAACAGTGTGAGCATCATTGTGTCAATTAAGTAACAGCAGGAAGCTCCTCCCACCCCCACTGTAGCTTTAATTTTTCGAAGCTGACTTTTTTTTTGTTTTTTGTTTTGTTTGTTTTTTTGTTTGTTTGTTTGAGACAGGGTTTCTCTGTATAGCCCTGGCTGTCCTGGAACTCACTTTGTAGACCAGGCTGGCCTCGAACTCAGAAATCNNCCTGCCTCTGCCTCCCAAGTGCTGGGATTAAAGGCGTGCACCACCACGCCTAGCTCAAAGCTGACTTTTAATGATGGTTCTTAAGTGCTTTAACCTCCCGTTAGCCCACCACCCACCAGAGGTCGTGGGAAAGAAAGGATATGGGGGTGGGGTCATTGGGGGTGGGAAGTGGACCTGTTTAGAAAGGTTCTTTGGAGCTAATCCCATCCGCGTTGTCAGGAAATCAGTAGTTCAATTCACAGGTTATCAGGGGCAGCTCCATCCACTTGCAAATACTTCACGAATATACCAGCAACCCAGTTCAGTATAGTGAGGATAGCAAACGGAACCAGCAGCGGTGGCACGACCGAGCAGAGACGACCGAGCAGAGACCGTTAGGCCTCAGCCTCTGCACAAGTCAGCAGGAAGGACCAGAGCCAACAGGGATGCCAATTCTTTGCTGTGTCTTTCTCAGCGAAGTGAAGATCGTCCAGACCAAGAAGCACTGCAAAGCTAGCTATGCAAGCCCTTCTCACAGTCGGTAGAGTCCTATTTATACTCCCCCAAACATCACGTGCCTCAGCATGTGAATCTGCCTTAGCAAAACTCCATGTGAGTCTGTCTCAGCTGACGTCACTCTGCCAATCAGCCCAAGTCCACAGAGGCACAAGAAGCCACCAGCACACCGCCAGAAGGTTCTCGGTGTGTTTCTCTGTATGGAGTCCCAACAAATGGAGCTTTCAACAACACAGTGTAAGGTGGATCAATACATTCATATTGTTAGCAAAGAATCCTTCATTACATGTTCTTTTACATGCTTGCTCTGGCAAAACATCCTTTCACCTGTGTCCGCTTCAGGGAAAAGTTCCTTCACGGGTCTGCCTTAGCGAAACATCCTTTCACTTGTGTCCGCTTCGGGAAAACATTCCTTCATGTGTTTGCTTTCCAAAGAACCCTTAAGTTTCCACCTCCAAATCCAAAACTCCAATCCAGGGCTGGTTGTAGAAGCAGGCCCTTGGAAGGGCGAGCAGCCTTGAGCCTGTGTGTGAATCCTTGTCGGCTCAGGTGTGGACGTCCCCCTCCTTACAAACCTCAGTGATACCAGGCATGGTGAGGGCTAACCCTGACTCTGCTTCAAGGGCAGCGAATGCTTCCTCTCAGCCTTGAGTGATGGGATGTTCTCTTGCTTCTGATCAAATCAAGGCATATGCCAAACTATATCAGTGACTCTTCTGTGCTACGACCAAAAGCAACTTTCAGGAAAAAAAAGCCTTTATTTTGGTTTATGGTTCGAGAGGGAGGGTCCAGACTGTGTGAGTACATGGGGACAGCACCGCAGCCGGAGTGGGAAGCTAGCTCAGTACACCTTTACCTACACACAGGAAACTGGAGAGAGCAAACTGGAACAGGGGCGTGGCTATAAACTCCCAAGTGACATGCTTCCTTCAGCAAGGCTCCTTGTCCTAAAATTTCTGTAACCTACCCAAGCATCTTGGCCAACTGGGAGGCCCAGTGCTCAAATACACAAGCGTCTGAGGGTGTGTTTCTCATCTACCATACCACCTTAGTCGGGTCCACACATGGTCTATCTAGTCTATAGCTTTCTGTCTGCCACTCTTCCTATGGGAAAACAAAACAACAACAACAACAACAACAAACCAACCAAGGAAGGATGAGGAGGAGAGACGGAGAGACAGCGGGCGGGGAGGGGAAGATGGAGTAAAGAATGTGAGTGAGGTGCTGGTTGTTTATCTCAAATGGGAAAACAGCAAGAGGATCAGGCAGAGCTGGAAACTGATAGCCCTGAGCCAAACAGGCAGCTCGATCGATCGATCGCAGGCCAGGTGTCACCCCAGAGATGTGGTTTCAGGAGTCTGGGGCCTTTTCTTTTTGTAGGAGAAGCCTCCCCACGCCTCCATTAAACTATTTTTTCCTGTGAATTCTGATCATTTGCTCCTCCTGGATCCTCATTCTGTGCGTGCCATACCTCTGCACATTTCATACCGATTTGACTCCTACCGTTTGACAGCATTCTTGGCCCACTGCCTGAAACCAAGTAGGAGCAGATGGCCTTGCAGAGCTGGCAGGGGACACAGCCTGCCATACTGTGTTGTCCTCTGATGGAGTTGTGGGCACTGCTCTGATATGGGGTGTGGCTTCCCTGAGTTCACTGGGTACACACAGCACTCACTGCCCGTGCCAGCTGTCCCCCTCCAGCTCTTCCTGGGCATGGCCTGCCTCCTATCCCCTCCATAAACGTATGTCTTTTCTTATTCTCCTAGGACTTCACACTAGCCATTGCCTAGGATGGAGGGTGCTCAGTACTTGTTGCCAAAATCTTGGCCTGGCAACAATACCCAGGTCATCTGGGTGTTCCTGGGTTGGATCTACCCGGTTCCTTAGCAAGGCTCTGGAGGAATCATGTTCTGTGTAGTGGCATTTGGCCATGCACACTGTTAGCGAGGTGTGGGCTTCCTCCCCCACACCAGAGCAGGAGCTGTGTCTTTACCATGTAGGGTCTTCTGGGATGCCCGGAATCTTGGAGACTCTCAAACGTCAGAGAAGTGTTTTTATAGAGAAAACATTTCCTGGGCTGGGCTAGTGGTGCAACTTAGCTATAGTGAGTGTGTGTGTGTGTGTGTGTGTATGTGTGCGTGCACATGCATTTAGCATGTGCAGTGCCCTGGGCTCAATCTCCAGAGTCAAAAAGCAATCAAGCAAGAAAAAAGTGCCTTGTGATGTTCATCCCTTCTGTGCTATAAAGACCCAACACTCGGAGGCTGAGGAGATAGGGAGATAGGGAGGCGGCTCAGCCAGTAAAGTGCCTTTTGATTCCCCAGAATCCCCATTTAAAAAAAAATCTGGGCATGGAGACACCGATTTGTAATCCCAGCACTAGGTGGGTACAGACAGGTAGTTCCTTAGGACTTACCAGCCAGATCACCTAGGCTGCTTGGTGAACTCCAGGTGAACCAGTGAGAGAGATCCATTGCTCACAACATAGATGACAGCACCTAAGTTTGACCCCTTGCCTCTACATGCATCTGCATACATGTGCACCTGTACTAACACAGGCTATGGGGGAGAAGGAAAGAGAAAAAAGGCCTTAATATTCAGCCTGAACAATTTCAGTAGCCTGGGAGGTCCATTGCAGTGGTCCGGGGGGTTATGGGGTTTCTGGGGGAGTAAGATTCATCATCTGAGAGAGGAGAAGTCAGGATGAGGATGAAAAAGAGAGAGGGTCCAGGGTGGCAGCAGGGAGGGTACCAGGATGGAGGAGAGGGGTCCAAGATGAAGGGAAGGGTTCTGGCTGGAGTGTGTGAGTATGGGGAACAGCAGGAATGGAGGAGAAGGGGCTAGGATGTGTGTGTGGTACTGAAGGTCACTTGAACCCAACGCCAAACCCCTGACAGAGGGAGGGAGAGAGGGAGGTAGGGAGGTTCTTTTGGTCAAGGCTAAGTTGTCAGTGAATCATAGAGCATGGAGGAGGAGGAGGAGGAGGAGGAGGAGGAG
>NC_034602.1:25421123-25422451 GCF_900095145.1 Mus pahari
GGAGGAGGAGGAGGAGGAGGAGGAGGAGGAGGAGCCTTCCCCCATACCCCAGTAAGGCCATCATGAATGCATCTCTGGCCTCAACTGTGAAGCTTCATGGTTGTCTTGTGTTAAGATGAAGCCCGTGAGGGTGGGAATTGCTGTGGATGTCTGTTGTAGTTCATGGTTATAGGAACCTTTGAAAAGCAGAGGAACAGAGGCTCCAACTCTTCCTTCTGTCTTTAGGGGCTGGGCAAAATAACAAAACAAAACAAAAACTGTCCTGCCTGAATTTAAGGCTTTTGGCTTTTGGAAGAAAACTTCCGTGCAATATGCAAAAATTTGGGCTGAACCAGCCCCCGTTCCCCCTTCCTTGTAGCACGTTAGATTCAATAAAGACCAAACCTGAGCGTCCTGTAATGGTGTCTGTGGTGCTCACACATGTGTTATTCCCATTTGATGACAACCCAGAGAGAAAGGTGGCGAAACCTATGGCTCTGCATGAGAGAGCTGGCCCAGGTCCTGGAGCAGCAGCCCTGTAAGTGGGTGTCTGAGCCGAGCTCTCATCCCCGCTGTGTGGTGCACACCCCCTGCTCAGAGCCTCACCTTAGTGATGGAGGCAGCGCACTTCCTCTGAACCCAGAGATCTCCCTCCCGAGTGCTGGAATTAAATGTCTGCATCATCGCTGCCCGGCTACTTTTGCTTAATTTTTAAAATCAGTTGTTTGTTGTTGTTGTGTAGGACCGCAGTCTCCATCAGGTGTGTGGCTTGAAGATGTTTCGCTCCTGCTTTGTGGGTGGTCTTTGCACAGTTTTTTGTGTGCCGTCACCCACCTGTCTGCTTCCTTCGGTTACTTCTGTGTTACGTTTTGGAAAAGCCAAGTCTCAAGCCAGCCCTTTCCCCTGCATTTTCTTCTAAGAATTTTATAGTTTTAGATCTTAAATTTAGCTCTTTACTCCATTTTGAGTTGGAAAAAAAAAGAGGAAGCCTTAGAGTTAGATGCAGGGCCTTAAGCGTTGTTTGCTCTCCCCGGACCACACCCAGCTCCTGAGAAAACGTTTGCAGATGATCAGATCAGGCTCCAGACCCACCACGGGGAAGCCCAGAGTCCGGTACTGGCACATCAGAGGGCCCTAGAGCACATACTTGGGGTTGAAAATCTCCTGAAAAGCACCATGCTGGTCAGAACCACACACCACCACTCAGGGCTCACCTGCTCCTCTGGAACAGTGGGGTGGGGCAGGGCATAAATCCAAGGAGACAAATCTCTAAGGTCCATTCTCAACCCCGCCCCCTCCCTCCCCCCTCTCCATCCCTCCTTCTCTCCCTCCTTCTCTCCCCCCTCTCC
>NC_034602.1:25422665-25433042 GCF_900095145.1 Mus pahari
CTCCATGTTTATATGTGTGGGGTGTGTACTTATGCCTGTGGAGCTTGGGGTTGACCTCAAGTGTTTTCCTTGGGCATGCTCTATAGTAAGGCTGGGTCTCTAACCTCACCTATTCAACCTAGCAAGTCAGCTTGCTCCAGGGAACCCCAGAGTCCACTTTGCGTCACCACACCCACCCTGCATGTAAGTGGATGCTAGAGAGATTGGAACTCCGTGCCAAACTCTATGCAGTAGGAACCTTACCTCCTGTAAATCTCTCTTCATGAGATTTATCGCCCCCCCCCTTTTTTTGAAGTCCTGGGGACCAAATCCAGGGCTGTGCATTTGATGGGCAAATCCTCTCCCCTCAGTCACATCTTCACTCCCCGTGTGAGTGAGAAGGTGGGTGGCATCAGAGGAAGACTCCGGAGCCTTGGAACATCACTGACAGAGGGGTGCACTTCCTGTTGCTTAGCATCTCCTTTTCACCTCCTGCTCACCTGTGTTTATGTAATCGTGGCTGACCAGAAGCTTCATGTCTGTCTGTCCAGCATCATGCCCTGTGTACCTCTTCCTCCACCCCCACACTCAGTGGCAACCGGACTCTGTGCACGCTGACAAAAGACAGAACTGAGCCCTCAGCACGCTGTGCTCCTAGATCAGACAGCTTTATCCCCACAGGCTACCAGGGATGGTTTTAACCCAGCTTTATAGCAGCGCTGGGTTGGTCTTGAGTGCCTGCCGGTGGCCGAGGCAAAGAGGGGACCAGTGAGGTGTGTCATTTGCACCCTGATGGCAGAGGACAGGAGGAAGAGTAGAGGTCACAGCAGGCATGCAGCCCTCATTCTGGTCCACATTTCACTCTGACAAATCACAGCTGATGGCCCCATCCTTTGCATCTACTCTGCTCTAGGGGTTGATCCTGCAAAGCCCAGTGGCAGGTGCACAGCTGTGGCTTGCACGTCCTAAAGGGTGTCAGGAGCTGTGGAGAACTCTCACGCACAGGTTCTGCTCTCCCTTCCAGTGACCACATGCTTTGTAGTTTCTGAATGAGATTTATTCCTTGAACATTTCATATGCGTGTACCATGTACCCTGATGATATCCAGCCCAGCTCCCACCACCACGAGCACCCTGACACGTTCCCCTTTCCCTCATATGTCATTCTTTCTTAAGTGCAGTTAGAGCTGCCTGCCTTTCTTGGGCAAACCCAGCAGCAGCCACACCCCTAGGAAGAACCCTCAGCTGCCCAGAGCTCCTCTGTGCTGGGTGGAGCCTCATGGTCCCGCCCCCACTCACACCAGACTCACACTGACTGGCTTCATCTTGTGCCAGTCTTGTGCAGATAACCACAGCTGCTGTGCATTCACGAGCTTCCATAGCCTTTCACTGCATCTTTCCCCACCCTCTTGCCTCTTTCATTCTTCTCACCCCCTCTTCTGCGCTGTTCTCCTGAGTCCTGGGGCAGGTGTGGTGTAGGTGTCCCATCAGAGTAAGTGCTCAGTAGTCACTTGGGCTCAGTACTGTAACTAGTTGTGAGTCTGAACTGTCTGCATTTGATAACACGTGCGTTTAGTGTAACAGCAGTGGTGCACTGACCCCAGGCCTCAGTCATGAGCTTTTGCCCAGGTTTACAGGACAAGGCTTGAGTTCCCTCCTATGAGGGTGCCTCACATTCATGATTAAAGCAACAGGTTACCCCTATAATCGTCATGCCAGCTTGTACCTGTGGACACACCTTGCCTAGCAGCAGGTTGGTACTGTAAAATGCAGGGTCCACTACTGAGTGTGCCCATTGATGAGAGCCCACGACACCCGTACACCTTTTAGTACCATGAAAGCCAGCCAACAAGAAGGAAGTTTCCAGGTTGATTTCTCTATGCCTGCAACCAACCGTATGTGGTGTCTTTAACAGTAGAGGCTTCCCATCTATTTTACTAATGGTAAAATCCAAGCGTGGTGGCAGTAGCCCGTGTTATTTTGGAGGCCTCCTTGGCACATAGCTCATAGGGAAACACATCACACCTGGCACTGAGATTTCCACTTCAGTTTCGTAAAGGTTTATTTATTTTTATTTTATAGGTATCTGTGTTTTTCCCCTGAATCTTTGTATGTGCACCATGAGCATGAGCTGCCCACAGAGGCCAGAAGAGGGTGTCTGGTCCCTTGGGACTAGAATTATGGATGATTGGGTTCTACCATGTGGGTGCTGGGAATTGAACATGCGTCCTCTGCAAGAACAAGTGCTCTTAACCTCTGAGCCACCTCTCTAGCCCCAGAGTTTCATAAGGCTATATCCCAGGATCCTTCGTTTCAGTTACCACACCCGTCTTCTCTTCCCCATCCCTTCTAACCCCTCCCCACTTAGCTCTTTCTATCCCCGGGATCCCCACTCCAGACTTTCTCTTTACCTGTACTCTACCATCCCCCTCCCTCAGTTCACCTGCCCCCCTGACAGCTTTCCAGCATCCAGGCTTCCGCGTGTGCTCCAAGCCACCTCAGGTCACCAACTACACACTGCACAGAGGTACCATCAGCCCTGGGAAGCTGGTGAGATTTTCTAAGTCCCTGGCATGGGTCAAAAGAATGTCTTGGTAGGAGTGTGTGTGTGTGTGTGTGTGTGTGTGTGCGCGCGCGTGTGCACTCGCACACACACATGCTGCACCAAACCCCAAGTTTCCTGTGTGATAGGCACGTGCCATCACTGCCTGGAAGAGTCATCAAACCAACCAGACTTTTGCTCATCCCCACTGACACCAACCTCTGAGCACAATAGTGGCTCATGTGACAGAGAAGTCTTTCATCTCTGGGACAAGCCAGTGTTCCCTCCACAGCACTGGGTGTTGCTGAGCTGGGGACCTGTCCTGGGATGTTGCTGTCCTATCTACCTCAATGCTGGACTGCCCCTGTTCCGAGAGTTTTCTTTCACTGTCTCTGTGGATTACCCATCCATTCATAACAAGTCACCTCAAAATCTAGAAGCTGAAAGGTAAAAAGCATTATTTCCTGGTTTCCTTGAGTCAGAATTTCATGAGTTGGTGGACAGTTGGTGTGCTTCTGGCTTGGTCTCTGTCATGAGGCTGCTTCGTCCAAAGGCTTGACTGAGGCTGGAGGCCCCACTTCTAAGGGCAGTGACTCACGTGCTGGCAGAGAGTGGGTGACTGGCAGGAGGCCTCTGGCTCTTTCCCTGTGGTCTCTAAAGGCTTGCTTGAGTGTCCCATCAACATGGCCACCAGGGGCAAGGATACACGAGAGAGCAAGGCAGGAGCCATGAGATGCTTACCCGGTGAGTGAAGTATCCTTGTGATCACACACGGAGGTCTTGCTCAGAGAGAAAGGAAAGCTGCAAGCCTCCACAGCCTGCTTTCCTCTCACCAGTGAGCAGCCCTGCTTTGCAGATTGGAAAAACAAAAGACCCCTCCCCACCCGGCTGCAAAGTACTTGGTAGTTGTTTTCCCAGTGAAAAAGATGCTTTAGAGAGCCAAGGGTGTTGCTAGGAATGAACGCCTGTTGCTCTGTCACCCTCAGTCCTCTTAGCTGCCACAGCTCTGGAAAACAGAGTTGGTAAAGGACGAGAAGGCACACTGGAGGCTTCTTTGGGAAGCGGCCACACTGTGCACCGACCTATTGTAGTTCCGGGATCTTGTCATGGGGAGACCTTGCCTGTGGCACACTTCCCTAGCCTGCTTTCCTTTGGTCCACGTGGTGAAGGGAGGCGAAGTTCACAGGTGTGCAGTGCCATGGGAACCCAAGACGGTGGCCTCCCCGGAGGCTTGGTCCCTGCTGTAGCTGTAGGGCCTAGCCTGGTCTCATGGGAAATGCTGTTCTGACTGGGAGCAGATGATTCCAGTGCACATGGTGCCTGCCCGAGCTCGTGGGGGCCTTTGGTTTTACAGTCACTCCTGTATTTTGACAGTTTAACTGTCATTCGTGTTTTGATTAAAGCTTCATGGGGGTCACCTTTACATTAGATTACTTCAATTAATATTAATGTCATTCAATTAATATTAATGCAGCACTAGAGGCCACTGTGTGTGTGTGTGTGTGTGTGTGTGTGTGTATGTGTGTGTAAATTCCTGAATAGGTTATCCATAAGCTTATTGTGTAACATATACATGTGATTGTTCTCGGTGTGTTAAATGTGGAATTAAGCATTTCTTTGATTGATCTGAGTTGTGGCATTTCTACCCCCTGGCTGGGTAACTGATTTCCCCCCATTTTCCTTGCTTGGTATATAGTATTTTCTCTGGTTTGTTTTCTTGCTACTTGAGTCTTACAGGAAGGGACACAAGAAGAGCAGAGTTTCAGGGCACCCTGTAGGAGGTGACAGCCACTGCCAGGGCTATGTGATAACTTAAAAAAAGAAAATCTGTTCAACTGTCCTGAAATGTTCCGTGTAGGAGAACCCAGAGTCACAAGCCCACGGCTGCACTCGAAATAGAGCCAGCCCCGTGCCCTGGGGACCTTGCTGGTGCCTTGCTTCTCATTCTGAGCTGCTTAGTGAGCAGGTTGGATCCTGAGCCTGGGACTCAGGAGGCCCCCGTTGTCACCAGAGTCACTTGGCACTACTGCTCTTCAAGCAAAGAAGATTTAAAGTATTATACTTCTTTTTAATTATGCGGATGTTTTAAAATATAAAAGTAGTGTATTATCTAATGAACCCTTGTTCCCATCCCCTACCGCCCGTAGGTCTTAGCTGTCCTCTCACACTGTGGCTCCCACTCCTCCTGTGACCTGAAGCAAATCTCAGACATTTGCGCTTTCATTGATAGATGCTTCCATGTGTGTCTCTTTATTTATTTTTAATTTTCAATTATATTTCCTCACCAGCCCTGTATGTGTATGGTATATCATGCATTTTATGTCCAAACATAATATAATAGTAACTTTGTAATGTTGTCATATATGCTGCTAATATTAAATTTCATCATTGCTTTATATTTTTTATTTTTACCCTTTTCCATTTACCTGGGTGTGAGTGTGGTGTGCATGTGTGGGCATATGCGCATCTGCACGTGTGTGCACACATGAATGTGCACGTGCATGTGACAGCTGATGTCAGGAACCAGCCTCAATCCCCTTCCTACCTATTACTTGAGCAGGGTCAAGCCCAGAGCTCACTCTGACATAACTAGCCTTTGTGGCCAGCATGCTCAGGAGATGCCCTTGTCTGCCTCTGTGAAGCTGGGATTACGTGAATTCTGAAACTCTGCACTCCAGGCCTCGATCCTTCACAGCAAGCCTTTAGTGGCTGAGCCATCTCCCCTGCCCCCAACTTTATTTATTTATTTATTTTTACAATTTCTAAATAAGGTCCTCACACTTGCAATTCATTAATGCTTATCTTCAGGTTTGTAGAGGATACCTTTTAAATTTCAAAATAGGCTTTTTAAAACCATATATTCTGCTCATGGTTTCCCCTCCCCAAACCTCTCCCCAATCCTCTCCTCCTCCCCAAATCTATACACTTTCTTTCTCTTTCTCACTAGGATACAAACAGGCATTAAAAAAATAATAACAATAAGATAAAATTAGATAAAATAAACAAGAACAAACCAGAAAAGTGGAAAATACCATTAACTGACTTTTTTCACAATTATTTTTATTTTATGTGCATTTATGTTTTGCCTGAATGTATGTCTGTGTGAAGGTGTCAGATCCCCTGGAACTGGGGTTACAGACAATTGTGAGCTGCCATGTGTGTGCTGGGAATTGAACCTGGGTCCTCTGGAAGAGCAGAGCCATCTCTCCAGCCCCAAGGAAGATACTTTCAATGTTAATATAGTTTTAAATTTGGAGGAAAGTTAGAGAAATAATGTGACGAACTCCTGTGCCTTCATTCAGATCCCAAATGGCTAATATGCTGCCCACCTTATGTCTGTGCTGGATTTACATGCAGTGCTATTTAAGAGTAAGAAACACAGTGGGGATCATCCTTTCCCCTCCCTTCCTTCCTTCCTTCCTTCCTTCCTTCCTTCCTTCCTTCCTTCCTTCCTTCCTTCCTTCCTTCCTTCCTTCCTATGACAAGTTGTGACTATGTAGTCCATGGTGGCTCTGAATTTCCGGTCCTTCTACCTCAGTTTCCTGAGGGCTGAGATCACTGCGTCACTGTATGGGGCCCCGTGGTTCTTTACTCTTTCCATGCATATTTTTAAAAGCAGGGCCATCTTCTTCCACCTTCTTCCACAGGCCACCTTGCATCCACCCTCTGCCCCAGGTTCCCAAGTGCAGTCCCAGTGCAGGGCCATATTCATTTGAAGCAGCTCGTTTTTTCCTGTTTTTCCACTCTTCACGATTTTGACATCCCTGGTAATACACAGCAGTGACTGCAGAGGCCCTGGCTGTGGGGTCTCTTGCCGTCTCCGTGTGTTTAGATTTGGGTCCTGCGTTTTTTTGGCAGGAACGCTGCAGAACACAGCGCTGTGTCCTCCTTCAGCACACCCTTTCAGGAGGCACGAGGCACTGATTCCCCGTTCTATTGTTAGCGTGTAACTGTCATCACTTGGCCAGGGTGGTGCTTTGCAGGTTTCTCTGCGACAGACTTAATGAGTTTTATGATTTTTAATTGCTAAGTAATTAGTGTTTTTCAAAGGCTTAGTTTTTTTTTTTTTTTTTTTTAAATCAAATGTATGCTGTGTGTCTGTGTGGGTGTGTACTACATATATATGGGTGACGCAGGTGTCAGATGCACTGCAGCTGGAGTCACAGGCATCTGTCAGCCCTGTGGGTGCTGGGAATCAACCTTGTGCCCTCTGGGAGAGTAGCGCACACTCTTAACTGCTTGTTGGTCAGTGTTCCGCAGGCCTCAGGGCCTGGCCCCTTGGGAGGTAAAACGCTCGGGGAGTTTGAGCCTGGATGTTGGGTTTCAGGGAAGTACTGAGACTCCACTCCAGAGGTGGGAAAGGCAGTCTGAGATGTGGGAATGCCAGAGCTGATTGGGGGTGGGGAGGTGTCCCTGGTGATTGTTCTTAGCTTGGCAGCGGTTGTCTGGGAGTGCAGATGGGCCTTCTATGGGAGATTTGGCTGCGGCTCTGCAGGCGAAGGCCTTTTCCATGTTCCCCATGGCAGTGGTAGATGAAAGAGGCAGTCCATGTTTATCTATATCGTTTATTGGCTGTTCATTGTGGAAAATGGGTGTATACCGTACCAAACCAACTACTCAGGTGGACCTGAGATTAAATACCCTTTGCAGGGAGGAATGTCTGGGAAGGGACGCTTACTGGCTAAGCCCTCCAGGCCTCTAGGTACCTCATTAGCATGGAGGGCCTATGTGACCACAGGCCATGTTTCCTTAAGTGAGGAGTGTGGCACATGTTCCAGGCCAGGAATCTGGTAGGGAGCAGGGAGTCGCCTAAGTCTCAGGTCTTTGGGTCTCAACCTGCTCTACCTACCAGGCCTCCTGGCATGCTTTTACTGTCCCACAACCGCCGCGCAGTCTCTTCTGCCCAGTAGTTGTTTTCAGAAGCAGACACACGAGGTGGTGTGGACTCCCATCTCTTGACAAGCTTTTCATCAGAGACACTGGGATCCATCAGCTGTTGCTTTGATGACTGTCAATATGTGGTTTCTCAGCACCACCTCGTACCCATTTCTCAGTAGCAATTGTCCTGTATCCTTTATCTATCTATCTATCTATCTATCTATCTATCTATCTATCTATCTATCTATCTATCTATCTATCTATGTATTAGTTTTCGAGTATCACCATGAGCCTGTAGAGTCCAAGTTTGTTATGTATTTTGATGTGCAAATGTCCAACATTGCTTGAGGGATGTTCACACTTTTGCGTTGTTATTATTACTATTTTAGAGGTATGATACTTTGCCTGAATGTATGCCTGTGCCCCACATATATGCCTGGTGCCTATGGAAGCCAGCAGAGGCCATCAGACAGTTGTGAGCCACTACATGGGTACCAGGAATGGAACCCAGGCCCTCTGGAAGAGTAGCCAATGCTCTTAACTGCCGAGCCACCTCTCCATCTGCATCAGGAGATTTTTTTGTTACAAATATTGGTCATTCCCCATATCTATTTCTATTATGGGTTCTACACTGGTGCTACCCAATCACTGTTTTCTCGGTTATTAGTGGGGATTAAGTGTGTAAACTCAGGTTCCCCTTTTCAGCTACTTGGTCCCCTAGTGTTATAGTTTATTCACTACCAATTAAACACGTGAGTTGAATCTCCAAGGGAACTCTATACACGGAGTTAGAATTTGATATGGGCTTAGCAGTGATAGGAGAAGCCCAGAGTGAAGGAGTTGCCTGGGTAATGTGACAGTTCCACTGGCCTGCAGGATTAGAGCCTGTGGGAGGGAAATGCCTAGATAGAAGGACTATATGAAGGCAGAGAGGCCGACGGGAACACAGGGCAGAGGAACAGCATATAGGTAAAGGGGACCGCCTGTGTACAGGATACACGGCCAGGAAACCGGCAGGCTGCAGTATAGAAGCAGCAGTCGGGGGATGAGCTCTAGCAAGACTGAAAACATCTGGATCAGGGTCTATTGAAAGAGAAAAGGTAGGCAAGGGATGGGGCCACAGATGGTGCTAAGTGGCAGAATGCTCACCCAGGCTTAGAGGTTCAGAAAATGCAGTTCAGAGAGGAGTCATCTAGGACAGGCAATGAGGTACATAGGTAGGTGAGGATGCTGTGGGGGCTTCTAGATGGGGTTCCTGTGGCCCAGTGCAGGGGAGGGGGCAGCTGGGGCAGGGTGGATGGCTCTGAGAGACAGCAAGGGCGTGCAAGGAGGACCCCGATTCAACCTGTTGAAGCTCAGGGCTGAGGCTCAACCCAACTTCCAACTACAATGATGTGGAAAGGCATTGTGGGTTCATTATTTTGCATGGGCAGTCAAAGGGCATCCGGTTCACTCACATTCTACTTGGCAAGACATCTCAGTGAAAACCAGGCAGCTGAAACATTGGCCTGCTAGTTCTCTGATCTCCTGCAGTGCTGATCTCCGGCAGTGCTGAGACATCGCCAAGCCGTAATGGTCCTCTGGTACCTCAGTGGAACCACAAAGGTGGTTCTGATGGATGCTCAGTGAGTGGTACTGATGCGGTGGACTGAGGTGGGTCTGTTCCCCTGTGACTGCGTAGTACCCCAGCACTGGTTCACTCCGCCCTGTATCATTTCGAAGCTCTTCCCTAATCTCACCCAGAGCCAGGTAGGAACACGACAGGGCTGTGTCTCATGGAATCTGGGGATTGGCTTGCAAAATAGTAGATACAGTATGTCACTAGATAAAATGAAATATTACTTCTGGACACCTATTCTGGTATTCTGGTTTTCTCCATCTAAAGATGCCTGACCCAGTGACCAAGAAAGATATATTATTCAGCTTTCTCATTTCCTCAGTAAAGTGCCTGACAGCCACAGGTCTGGTCTCTGCTCACAGTTCTGGAGGGTTTAGCCCTTGTCATCTGGCTCCATCTACCTGGGCAGAACATCCGAGCACTGAGAGTGTGGTTGAGGAGAGCAGTGCATCATGAAGTGGGGAGGGGGTGCCAGCACTCGGCTGGTCTTCTCTGTTGGCCCTCCTCTAATCCATCTGGGTCTCCAGCCTATCCACATTCAGGATGGATGTCCCTCAAAGTCACACCAGCCTGCAAGATGGTTCTAAATTAAGCTTGCTGAACTATCACATAGCATGATCTTAGCTCTGGCTCTAAGGCCAATCAGTTCTACAGGCTAGAAGTAGACGTATCATTTACCGGACTCTTCCCCTTTCTGTAAAGTGGGGTTGATTCTAACAGGTACCATCCCCATGGGCACACGTGATAAACAGATGATGCCAAGCAATGTCTGCATCGCCCACTTTGAGGGCACTCTGTGAGGATCAAGAGTCCCCAGGAATGGAGGTGCTGTGTGGATGTAAGTTGCATTGATAACAATGCTGTGCCCTATACATTGTGTCTGCCACACCCGGGGAAGTAACTTCATCTGGTGAGCTTCAGGAACCGGAGACTGCCTTGCAAGCCTCTGTTACACTTTTATTAAAGTGTACATATATTTGGAGTGTCCTTGTAGTCTGTCTCTTACTTAGCACTTCTCAAGGGAGGCTTTAAATGGCAAAAAAGGAGGCCAGGCAAAATGAACCAGGTCAGGTCTCACAGTGACACTCAACTTTCTGGATTGAGCCTAAGTGGCAGCTTCTGTTTGCTGGCACCACGTGGCAATTACAGAGCTGCATCCAGACAGCTCTGACGGATCTGGAGAATAAATGGAGGCTATGGGGAGACAAGCCTGTGGGCAAAGCTGATGATGAATTTGTGGCTCTGTCCAGTGGGGCCTCCACGGAACTACCCCATGTCTGCTGTTCTCTCTACCATACATAGCCTCTGTGTGTGGAACAGGGAAGAGTATTCTTACCTGGTGTGTGTGTGTGTGTGTGTGT
>NC_034602.1:25433802-25440103 GCF_900095145.1 Mus pahari
TCCCAGCACTTGGGAGGCAGAGGCAGGTGGATTTCTGAGTTCGAGGCCAGCCTGGTCTACAAAGTGAGTTCCAGGACAGCCAGGACTACACAGAGAAATCCTATCTCAAAACAAACAAACAAACAAAAAACACAAAAGAACAAACAAAAAAAAGAATTGCCTCATTCATCTACAGACATAATACTGTCCAAAGAAAGGACACAATTACAGGTAGGACAGCGGGATTCCGCCGAGACAGAGTAGGCTAGTCCTTGATATTCCTGGTTCTCTAAGTCTGTCAGATGACCCGGGCCAGTAGGCTGAAGACCGATGCTCCAATGTGTTCAAGTAAGGGACTATCCAGGTGATCAGCGGTCTCTATACATTGGCTGAGTTTTGGAAGCTGTGTTAGGCTTCCTATATATTTTCAGTTAATATCAGTCGTTCTTGGATTTCTGAAGGGCTTGAAAAACTACATAGTCTCCTAGCCAATCGAGGCTTTTCACTTTGAGAGGAACAGTTTTGAGAGGATGGTTTCCAGATGGCATTCAATCTAAAGCCAAGACATAGCCAGGTTCATAACCATAGTCTTTTAAGAAAGGACAAATGACAGAGCTTCTGTTTAATTAACAAAGATGATGGACTGGGGGTTAGGTCTCTTGTACTTTATAAATTACAAAATAGCAATAGTTATGTTCAATTATATCTGAGATAAAATATTCTTTTAATTGGACAGAAAGGAGGAAATGTGGATAGCCTTGGGGCTAATTATATTTGATGTTAATTCCATTCTCCCGTGAGTGGTTGCAAACAGGGATGAGTAAGCACTCAGGTGATTTCCTGTAAACCTGCTTCCCACCTTAATTTGTAAAATAAAGGAGAGCTGATGATTGGGCAGATAAAGGGAAGGTGGAGTGGAAGGTGAGGGAGAGAAGAAGGAGAAAATGGAAGAGGGAGAGGATGCAGAGGATGAGGAAGAAGAAGAAAAGTGGAGCAGAAGCACATGGTCTGGAGAAACCACAAGTTCTAAGGGGTCTCCTAGATGTGGAAGATGGTAGTGTAGTGGTAGATCTGCCCAGTCTAGGCACACAGCATGTAATCATATTAACTGAGTTGTGTTTTGATTGCCAGGGCATATTTGAGTTGGAGAGATTTACTGCAATACCTTCTGAGGATTTTTTTTTAAAAACTTTTTACTGGTTTGTTATGAGTTTGACATCATGTAGCCCAATCCTGTTTATCTTCTCAACTCTCATATCCACCCTTTGCCACTGCAACCTCCTTCTACAATAACACACACACACACACACACACACACACACACACACACACACACACACCAATAACAACAACAACAGCAACAACAACAATGCAGAAGACATTTCATCGTGGGTGCTGTAGTGTGTCACAGTATGCCCCACAGTATATGCCTCTGTCCACACATCATTTGCAAATGTTCCTTGTTCTCTCTTCACAATGCTCAAGCTGCTCCGCTTCTCTCTCGCTCATCTGTCCACCACATCTTAGCACATAGTGGTGGCTCCTGCTGCAGGCTGGCCATGCAGCTGCCGGGCTCCCAGGCTCCCGGGTGACATCTTCCATCCGTGCTGCATAGTGTGGTGGTGAGCAGGTATCTGTGTGCTGGAGGGCAGGCTTGTGGGTGGCATGGCAGTCAGCAGGCCTCTGTTTTCTTCCTCCCGAGCTGTCTGCCTGGGTTTGATTTTATTTGATTTTATGAGTCCTAGGCGTAAGACAGCTTTGGCCACCAAGCCAGGCATCAAGCTAGGGTGAACAGAGGACTGCCATCAGCTCTGCCCCTGACTGATATAAGAACACCACCACCAACAGGGTGTCTCTTAGCCCATTGCCAGGGGGGTGTCTGAGTGTTTTTTAAAAGTGCTTTTTCTTAAAAAAAAAAAAAAAAGTGCTTTTTCTTAAAGCATAACATTTAGGCAGTGAAATAGGTAAAGTATAAGGCTTTATTTTATACCCAATGAATTTTTATAAGGTATAACCCCCCTTTATTCTGAATTTATTTACCTTGTTTATTTAGCCTTTAAATGATATACATCCTTAGGGAGGCCTTGTCTTTTCAACAGTACTAGGGATTGAACCTAGGGCCTTGCACATGCTAGACAAAGGCTTTACCACTGAGCCATACCCCTAAATATTTTATTTTAAAAGATTTTCAGCTTAAGTCATTATTGAATAAATCTGACTTTTTTGGAATTTTTAAAAAAGTGTGTGAGCATTTACCTGCATGAGTGTCTGTATCCCACGTGTGTGTCTAGTACCTGAGGAAGCTTAAGAAGGAGGCCGATCCCTTGGACCTGGAGTCACAACACTTGTGAGTCTCCATGTGGGAGCTGGGAACTGAGTCATTGTTCTCTGCTAGATCAGCCAGTGCTCTTACCACTGAGCCATCTCTCCAGTTCTTAGATACAATGCTTCATTAGTTAATTAATATTATTAGTATTTATTTTTGGACACTGGCAATCAAACCAGGGTTTCACAAATGCTTTGTCCTCTTCTTCTTATTTAAACAGGGTTGCAGTCTATGAACCTACCCCCTGACAAGATAGAATGTTGTTTGAGGTCGGTCTGTTTTCTAGCGTATTTCCTTTTCATAGGTGCTTTCAGGGTGACATTACTGAGTCAACACTTGGTAGGTAGGTTGGGGAGGAATTAACAAGTGAGTCACAGTCTGCTTCAACCCGCATAGAGAGAAGAACATAAAGTCAGGGTGTAACACTGTCTGGATTCAAACTGGCTACCTTTCAATTTTTCTTTAAAAAAGTTATTTACTTATTTTTTTTAAGATTTATTTAATTTTTATATGTAAGTATACCGTAGCTGTCTTCAGACATCTCATTACAGATGGTTGTGAGCCACCATGTGGTTGCTGGGAATTGAACTCAGGACCTTTGGAAGAGCAGTCAGTGCTCTTAACTGCTGAGCCATCTCTCCAGCCCCAATCCTTTTTTTTTTTTTTTTTCCAATCCTTTTTTTTTTTTTTTTGGTTTGTCCTTTTTCGAGACAGGGTTTCTCTGTATAGCCCTGGCTGTCCTGGAACTCACTTTGTAGACCAGGCTGTCCTCGAACTCACAAATCCACCTGCTTCTTCTTATTTTTAAAATGAGAACTCTGTATGTATGTATGTAAACCTACAGACCAGCGGAGGGCAAGGGGTCCCTTTATAGATGGTTGTAAGTCAACATGCAGTTGCTGAAAATTGAACTTATGATCTCTGGAAGACCAACCAGTGCTCTTAACCACTGAGCCATCTTACCAGCCCCAACTTTCTTTTCTTACCTTGAACTTTTCTTGTGAAGTTAAACTCTATTGGAAGCTGCAGTACCAGAGCCTTAAGCCAGAGGGCACCACATCATAGCCAGCTATAGGCATTATAGTTCATGTGTCCACCTGTCACAGGGACTTTTCTAGAGAATACACAATGAGAAAACATACTATTGAGCAGTCCACAGAGGGAGAGTTTTGTCTCTTTTATCTTCTGCTCCACTGTGACATTTTATGTAAGGGACAGCTTGGTGTGGGTTAAGGCATCAACTAAGAGGCACAAAGGCAGTGACCAAAGAGAGCTTAGGCAACTGAGCCACTTGCTGGCCCAATACCGCTCCATCGTGTGCTACCCACGCTTGTACCCTCCCCATAGACTCAGCTCCACCATATCATGGGGACCTCTGCTTCCCTGAGAGAACTCTCACCATCTCTTACTCGGGTAGGATGCATTCATCCCACGGGCTTCCTCTACACTCACTCTGGAACCAAGTTGCTTTGTCAGCACTCAGCTGCTCAGTGACAGGAGCCCTGTCCACCACCAGCCACTGAGTATTTAGAGAACTTCCAAGGAGCTCTCCGGGTTCTAGTGTAGACATTGTTCTTCCACACCCACCTGGAGATTTAAGCCTCTAACCTACCTGAGGGCAAAAATCAGGAGATGTGATTATAAACCCTGAGTCTTAGCGATGTGTTTCGTTGCTGTGGTAAAATATCCTGACAGGAGCAACTGAAGAGAGAAAAGGTTTCTTTTGGCTCAGGGTCTGGGGGGGTGGTGGTGGTGGAACTCTTCATGCCAGGCAAACATGGCAGAAGGGGCAAGGCTGCTGGTCACATGGCATCTGTCGCAGGAGGCAGAGGGCGCCCAGCCAGTCTTCTCCCTTTACCCAGCCTAGGACCCCAGCCCTCTGACTGGTGCTACCCACTTTTAGGACAGACCATCCCACTTTAACTTAATCTAGATTACCCCTCATCCACATTGACTCTAGACACCGTTGAGTTTATAATCGTTATCACCATCACACCCTGTGACTCAAGGACTGACATCCTAGACGGGATTCTTAGGAGGAGACTGGAGGGGTGGCAGAAGCTCTCTGAGGTGGCACAGAAGGTCTGTGTCCTTACACGTAGGTAAATCACCAAGGGTTGACATTTCGAGTATGAAATATCACACAGGCCTGTTTGAACATGAACTTGACTCCGGGGTGCCACCATTTTGGGAAGCCATGGAATATCTTGGAGATGGGTCTAACTGGAGGAAGTAGCTCACTGGAGGAGGGACTTGGATGTCTTTATCAGGTCCCAGAGTCTCCTCTCTTCCCCACATCTCGGACCGACACTCCCGAAAGCGTTAGCCAAGGTTTTGGGCCAGGAGTTTGGGGTTTGGGTACTGCGATGCAGAAATGACTAAAGCAGAAACTGGGGTTAGAGACGTGAGGGTGGGGTTCTTGTGGCTAACCTGAGCTTGTGGTTCTTGGGCCTAAGGTGCTGTCTTGGAGGACGAATTTGGAAATCTTTAGGGAAGCTAAAGGAAGCTGAGAATTCAGTAAGCAGGGCTTAATGAACAGCTGTGGGAATTCGCAAAAACCAAAGCATCCACAAAACCGTAGGCAGTGATGGCCAAGCAAATGAGCTTTAAATGGCAACAAGAATCCTCCTGGAAATAGGACCCAAGGCAATTCATGTTTCATTCTTGCAAATAATTTATCTCGCAGCATGCCCTGAAGCTGTGAGTAAGGCTAAATGGACTAGCTAATCTGATGGAGGAAAACATCAAGTCAGGATAGCTTTCAGGCCGTGGCATGGACATCGTCAGCGGCTTTCAGCCGAGCTTACAGTGAGAATCAGGATCAGAAAGCAAAGTGGAAAGGCTGGGAAACCGTTCAGTTCATCCAGAGAGAGGGCACATTTAACATTGCAGACAAGGAGGGTTTGCTTGTCCGGGAGATCCAATGTCATTGAAAAGAAGTCAAGCACTTTGCACTGGAACAATCAGGAAGATGCCTTCAGAGAGTCTCAACAGCTGGCCAGACCCAACCTATGGCAGGGTCAAGAGAGCCAAGGGTCATTTGCTTTGAGAGATGCAGAACATACTGCATAGAGTCACATAGGTATTTCCCTACGTTAATCAAGCCCAGGCACTCGGGTGATGCTGTAGTCCACAGGGATCTGCTTGAGTCTGTGTCATCCATTCTGGTTATGTAGCCATGTAGAACGCAAGATTTACAGGGTCCTGGGTCCCACCAGATCTCAAGGGAAGACATGGGAGGCTAGTCAGAACATGGCAGGATCGTGTTCGCTGTAAGCATCTCTGAGATGGCACCTCACGAAGCTGTGAGCATGAAGCTGGAGCTGCTCTGCTGGGTTTTGGCCTCTCGTTGGTCTCAGTCATGTTTTTGACACCCTGATCTCTCCCTTTGCAATGGTAATGCTTTCTCTGCACAGGTTATCTCGGGCGTATGTGACTTTCCTTTCCATTTTACAGAGCATCACAGCTTAGAGAAGACTTTGAACTTCGACTTTTGCCTTATACTGTAGGCCAGTTGGAGAGGGGATAATGTATTTTGCATTATGAGATGATCATGAGTCCTTAGGAACTGGAGTGGAATATTGTAGTTTAAATGCAAAATGTCCCTCATATTTGCATGCCTGGTCCTTGGCCTGTGGTTCTCTCCTGGGGTCATGCTTACCCAGAGGAAGTAGGTCACTAGGGGCACACCTTAAGGGATCCCTAGGTTGTTAGATTCCTGTCCTTTCTCTGGCTTCTAGCCACCATCATGTGACAATGGCCACCATGTCCTCTGATGTCCTCTCTGCCACAATAGACTGACAATTCCAAAACAGTGAACAACTTAAAAATTTCTTCCGTCTCATTTATCTTGGCTATTCTATCAAACTACAAGAGAAGTAAGAAATACATTAACACCGCTGGGTGTGGTGGCGCACGCATTTAATCCCAGCACTTGGGAGGCAGAGGCAGGCAGATTTCTGAGTTCGAGGCCAGCCTGGTCTACAGAGTGAGTTC
>NC_034602.1:25440593-25461809 GCF_900095145.1 Mus pahari
AACTCAGAAATCTGCCTGCCTCTGCCTCCCAAGTGCTGGAATTAAAGGCGTGCGCCACCACTGCTGGGCTTCAACCAGAATTTTTAAAAATATATTTATTATTTGTTCACTTGCCATTCAGAGACAGAGGCTCATGTAGTTCAAGATGGTCCAAACTTATTATGTAATCTAGATGGAGCCCTGAATAGTTGAACCTCCTGTCTCAGTCTCCCAAATGCAAAGATTACAGAATTCTGTTTCAACAAACCCAGCTTTCAACTATATCCTATAGTTGTTTTTGTTTTGTTTTGTTTTGTTTCTTGTTTTTTGTTTTTTGTTTTTTCAAGACTGGGTTTCCCAACCAGGTTCTTTTCCGGACTGCGTTTGAAGCCATTGAAATGGAAACAAAACAAATGTAATAAACAGGATAAAAATAAACCCTGTGGCTGGCACAGAGTGGCTGGAACATGAAACACCGACATGGGAGGGAAAGGAGCGCTAAATTCCAAGGCCAGGATTTCGGCAGGCTATGGTAATCTGAAAGGCCGTTGGCCCCAGATTTATGTAGCCTGCTACATAGTTCTTCCAAATAGTAAAATAAGAAATAAACTGGAAAATCAAAGACCTTGATTTAAAAAACAATTTTCAGTCTATTTGGGTGCTAGGTGACTAGGAAGGCTAATCTGTGCTATTTTCATTTTTTTCAAAGGGTCTTATTTTAAATTTTTAAAAAAAGTTATTAGCATATATTAAATAGGTGGGGAAAAAAATAAAAAGGAGAAGAAAGGAAACATGACTGGTCCTAGGTGTGGTGGAGGAGAAGGTTTGCTGTGGATAAAAGGGAGGACATAGTTAGAGAGGAAGATGTCTGGGAGAGTCTGGAGTGCTCATGACCTGACTGAGCTAGGTCACTGAAAGGACGAGGAGGGGAGGAGAGAGGGGAGAAGGGACCGAGGTGCATCAGCCAGGGGACCCAAAGAAGATGGATAGACTATAAAGGGAAGAGCAGCTAAGCCCTTGGGCTGGAGAGTTCAGGGTAGGGACAAGGTATGGCAGCCAGGAGGACCCCATTGAACTGAGGGAGAACCTGGCTGCCTGCTTCTCTTGAATGTGTTAAATAGGCACCTCAGCCATTTGTCCCTGGTTTGCAACTCAGCATATGTTACTTACAATGTTTGGATTCTCTATGACAGTCTCATTATGTGTGTGGTGTATTCTGATCCCATTCACCCTCTGACCTCGCTTATCCCCCCCACACACACCCCTGCCCACCCCCCTCCTCTCGGCAATCAAACCCCTTCTGCTTTCATGTCTGTTTTTGTCCTGGTGTCTGAGGAGTTTAAATAGTTGCTCACACGGGAGATGAGGGGTTCTCCTCTGGAGCATCAGCAACTCACCAAACCCAGGGCAGCAGCACCGTGAGAAGGCTGCCATCCAAGCTCCAGGCTAGGTTTGAATCGCAGTAGTCTGACCAGTCTTTTCTTTCCAACCCAGAATTCTACACTGTATTAAGTGATTCTCGCCCATGTATTAGTCAGAGTTCTCCAGAGGAACAAAACTGAAAAAAAATAAAATATATATAACACAAAGGAGGGATTTATGAAATCAGCTTGCACTATTTCATCTGCATAATCCAACAATGTCTGTTTGTACTCTGGAGAGACTGAGGCCACAGTGTGTGCTCAGTCCATGGGTGGGGAGATGGGGAGGTGTGGGGGGGTATTGCCTCAGTAGCCCTGATCTGGTGCTGAAGGCCTGGAGGGTTCCTGGAGAGCCACTGGCTTTTGGGGGTTTGTTTGTTTGTTTGTTTGTTTGTTTTTCAGGTCATTTTGGAAGGCTGAAGAAACTGGGTTTTGATGTCAATAAAGGATGGCAGCTGGGGTGACGTCAACAGATTAGATGCACTCACCAGCAGGGTGTAAAGGAGGGCAGGCAAAACCAAAAGCAGACTGCCTTCCCCACATCCATGTTATATCTAGGCTGCCAAGGGAGGTTCTGCTCACTCTGGAGGAGCCCCTGCCCTTCAGGAAAGAGCCTCACAGAGCCACCCAAAGAGTGTCTCCTACTTGATCCCAAGCAAGTTAACAAGATTAACAGTCACAGCAGTCACCGTCTATAGTTGTGGCTATGCTGCTGTTGACAAGAAGTATCTCACTTCTCACCCATTTGCCCTTCCAGTCCTTTGCTCGTATCTTCATGGACTGCTGGATATTTATTATATATACAGTAGGTGGAGTTTGTGTGTGTGTGTGTGTGTGTACACATATATGATAGGTGGACTGTGATCTGTTCTGCGCCAGTGGACAGCTTACAGTGGAACACTGACTGGCTTGGCACAGTGGCCTGGCTTCTTCCATCTCCCACAGAAACGACTAGAGCTAGTGATCCTCCCTCTTTTCTAATGTAAGCCCAGGAGACCTACCGTTGACTATGGGTGTAAGACTATCCCTCCCTAATGTTCTCTCCAGTTCTGTGTTTGACTTTTTCCTGCTTCTGTGCCTCTCCTGCTCTCTGGATTATGGAACTTTTCCAGTTGTCTGAAAGCCATGTGAATTCTCCCGGACTTACAAGCTTTCCTTGTGCCTAACGCATAGTCTATGTCCCTTTTATGTTTTCCACGTAGCCAGAGTGCTGTGGGTGGTTAGTCACTGTAGCATTTAACACCTGAACAGCCTTGAGCCTAAAATTAAATCTAAGACTCCAGGCTTGTGACAGACACCACTAGCTCTGCCTCGTCTGTGAATGGAATACGTTTCCTCTGGTGCCAGCATCCATGCACTGGGCCTTGCTTCTGCTCCACGTCATTTTCCCAAAGGGCTGTGGTCAAGGCAACAAAATGCTTTGGCCTAGTTAGCTCATTAATTCTTTTAAGCTTTTGTAATGCTACATTGTCAAACCAAACATCATCTTTTAAATCTACAGGAAGCATAACATAAGAAGGTCTTTGTAATAGCAAAATAACTGAACAATTTTTAATTAAGGTAGAATCAACACAATCAGTTAAAATACATTTGGAACAACTGACCTGGTAAGACCGCTCTACCTTAGTAATTTTCAAATCTGAAGGCCGTCCAGCAAGTATACCGTAAGGATAGCCTAGACAAGATCTACGTGCAAAAAGAGTGCTCTTAGATGCCTTAGGCTGTTTTAGAAAAACCATGTTAGATGCAGCAAAAAGTCTACATAATCCTGGAAAAACATTGGAAATATTACATGAAGGAGAGAGAGAGAGCTTCTTCATTTCCCATATTACGTCTTTTGCCTTCTTTTGCTTCTTTCTTTTCTGGGTTCTTGATAGAGGTTTCTGGTGGAAGGGTTGAATAAGTCTGTCTGGGATCCAGATTGGGGTCTCTGCATTCCGTGGAAGAACACGCGCATATATCCTCTTCCTGAGGTGATGAACACATCTGGCCCTTCCCAGGTGCCTGTTAAAAGATCCTTCCACATTACTGAAGGAGTAACAATCGGCTGTAGGGGGGCCCAGTGTTTTGTATAGGGGTAAAGCCTTTATCTTTGGTATTAAGGTGATTAATGATAAATAAAGCATGGCTTAGTAATTGATGAGGTGAATAATAATGACACTAGATTTTAATCTTTGAAGTTGTACCTTAAGATTTTGATGAGTCCTTTCTATGATAGCCTGACCTTGGGGGTCATATGTAATTCCTGCTGTATGCTCTATGCCCCATTGAATGTAGGACTTTGCAAAAGTTTGAGAAGTATAGGCTGGAGCATTATCCGTTTTAATTCTTTTTGGCACACCTGAGGAGGAGAAGCATATAATAAGATGTTGTATGACATCTTTCACAGCCTCTCCAGTTCTAGCAGTAGCCATGACCACATGAGAATAGGTATCTACAATAACATGTACATAGGCCAATTTTTCAAATTCTTGGATGTGAGTTGCATCCATTTGCCACAAAACTTTAAGTTTAAGCCCCTTGGGTTAACTCCCATTTTTAATGAATGATATACATCAGGACAATGTTTACCATCCTTCACAATTTGCCTAGCCTGTTCTCATGTCAAATTGAACATCTTTCTCAAGGCCAATACATTCTGATGATGTAAAGCATGACTTTCCAGTGCTTGGTCAGCCAAACTAGCCATCACGTATTCCTTTAATAAATCTGCCATAGCATTTCCTGAAGCAATGGACCTGACAGGCCAATATGTCCTCTGATATGTCCTATAAAATTTTTTCTTTTTCTTGATTGAATTATATTTTGCAACTGAAGCAAAAGTGATATAATTTTGGAATTCCCAGATATAAGAGCTGTCTCTATATCAGGAAATAAATGAACTACATATTTGAATCTGTATAAAGGTTAAACTTTTCAGGTATATGTTTAAGGGCAGTAATAACCAATAATTTCTGCCTGCTGTACAGAAATTTCTTTTGCCCTTTTAATAATTACAAGTCTATCTTTTACATAGACAGCTGAAGTTCCACTGGATGACCCATCTGTAAAAAGCAAGAGGGGTTTGGAAATAGGTTCCAATGCAATTTTAGAAGGAAAAAATTATCTGTTACTTCTAAAAACTTTAATGAGGGGTGTTGAGGTACATGATGTTCGATTTGTCCCATATAATGAGCTAATGCAATTCCCCAGTTGTCCACAGTTTGAAGTAATACTTCAATTGCTCCTTATTATAGGGAATGATAATTTCTTGCATTTTTATGCCAAACAATTCCCTGGATCCTAACCTCCCTTTCATAATTAATTGACTACACATGAAAGGATAAGAAGATATCATTTTTACTTGAGTATGAGGGAGATAAATCCATTCTAATACATCTTCTTGCTACAAACATGCAGTAGGGGTGTAAGATGTTTTAAGTATAATAAAGGATTATGTTTTTAGATAATTTATTTGTTTTACCTTTGTATCTTTTTTGCATCTTTTGTTCTATCAATTCTAGTTTTTGTTTGTTTGTTTGGTTTGTTTTGTTCTTGAGACAGGGTTTCTCTGTGCAGTGCTGGCTGTCCTGGAACTCACTCTGTAGAGCAGGCTGGCCTCGAACTCAGAAATCTGCCTGCCTCTGACTCCCAAGTGCTGGGATTACAGGCGTGCATCACCACTGCCCGGCCAATTCTAGTTGTTTTAAGGCTTCTTTTGACAGCTGTCTTTTAGACTTGGGATCAGGATCTCCTTTAAGAATTTCAAATAAATGATTTGTCCTGTGGTAATTTTTAAATAAGATCTAATCTAATTAATATTTCCCAACAGTTTTTGAAAAATCATTGTCTTTAATTTATCAATCCTAAATTGCAATTTTTGAGGCATGATATATTCACTATGAATTGTTTTTCCCAAATAATTTATTGTCTTTTTATGTTGAATTTTATCAGGGGTGATAATTAATCCATGCTGGATCAATACCTCTATCATATTTTTCAAAATTAATTCAGTTAAATCCTTTGGTTTTTTTTTTTCTACCATAAGAATATCATCCATATAATGTAAAATAAAAGCCTTTTTGTGCTTAGCCCTAATGGATCTTAAGGCTTGATCTATAAATTTCTGACAAAGAGTGGGGCTATTTTTCATACCTTGTGGGAGAATCTTCCAATAGATACCTTTGAAATGGCCTAATCATAATCTTTACCTCTCCCTGGAAGTCCGAATCAATTACTCCAGGAAGTACTTCAAAGATTTTCTTATAATTTGAGCTTCTCCCTATTATAAGACCAAAGGTGACAGATGATAATGGCCCTTTAAATCCTGTATCTACTAATTGCACTCCCTCATAAAGAGAGAGTATATAATCTTTGTCTACTGCAAGATCTTATCCTGTACTTCCTGGTGTTGTTCTGAGTAAGCTTAAGATGTTAAACTCAGGGGCCAGAGGATTCAGGTTACTTTTACTTTCGTCTGTTTCCCTTTTTTTGCCCTTTTTAAATTTTGGGGCAGAGGGCGTGCCCCTCACCCTGTTTTTTGTCTCCTCATCTTTCAGAGGGGTTTCCATCCTTATGAAATTTCAATTTATATTCATTCCTCCAATGCTTTCCCCTCCCACACTGAGGACATAGCCCCAGAGGTTGTTTTTGTTTTTGTTTTTGTTTTTAATTCTTCGAAGTCTGTTCTTCTTTTTTACAGTCATGGCTCATATGTCCTTGTTGGCTGCAAGAAAAGCACGAAACCTTTGGTTTCTTCCTCCTTTTAAGTTCTGAACATAGGCGCTGAAATGTTGCCCTTGCATTGCTGCAGATAGGCCATACCCTGGACCACTGCTGGTGAGGCATCTATACATGCTTTGATGTAATCTTGCACAGTCCCTGTCTTTCTGATTGCTCTAATTAGTTCCTGGCAGAGAGTATTGGCATTTTCCCATGCAAGTTGTTTTAATAATATGTCCGAGCCCTCAGAGGGACTAGTGCCTCCTCCAATCTAGCAATAAAATCTTCTTATGGTTAATCTTGTTTTTGTTTGATTCCTGTTAATACACTTGTCTTATCATCAACAGGAGGGAGCCTTTTCCAGCAGCTACTGCTATCTTGGAGATATCTTTCAATACTTCCCTTTTTAAACCAACTTGTTCCTGGGGAAGGCATAGTCTTCTCTACCCAAGAGCACTGACATAGTAGGATTATTCTTTTTTTTTTTTCCTGAAAGCTAAATTCTGAGCCACTTCCCTGACTCTATTCTCATATTCAGATCTTTATACTATAAAGTGCCCTGGGCTAAGAATGGACTTTGCAGTCTGATGCCAATCATAAGGAGTTAGCCACATACTAGCCAACATTTCCACAATCTGTAAAGTATATGGAGCACTTGACCCAGTGTTCTTAACAGAATATTGTAGTTCCTTAAGAGTTTTTAGAGGGAAAGGTTCCCATTTGGGTGTCTCTCCTTTAAAAATAGTTACTGGAAAACATAAACCCAAGTCTCCTTTTTGCCTGGCTTCTTTTATAGCCCCTAAAAATCCCCTATTAGTTGGAATTTTTCTTTCAAGCTTGGCTGATTCTGTTTTAAAAGCAGGAGGAGAGTAGCTAAGGCAAATATATCGTCTGTTTCTGTCCTAGGAGAATTTTTATTATGAAAACATCCCCTATTTTACCGGGATCACATTCCTCTGCTTTATCATCTAGTTCTTGTTCATCATCATTTAACCAATCACCCCCTGGTCGTGCCTTGAGGAGATTAGCTGTAAATAAGGAAGTATTATATGACGTAGTTTTTGTCTTCAGGGGAGTTACCTCATCCTCTGAGGGTGCTTCTTCTACTAAGAATTCCACTTCTGGTCTTTCTGAAAGCAGGTCTCTAATTTGTACCCATAATGAGAATGCTGAACAGGAACCTGTTCAGGGCCATGGCTTTCATAAAATCTCCTCATCTCTTGTCCTACCTTTTTCCAGTTTTCTAAGTCAGGCTTCCTTCCTCTGGGAGTCATGGACTGACACTCAGTACGAAGTCATAAAATGCTGCCAAACTCTTCTTTGAGGTTTTAACAGCTCTACTTTCTAGCATAATGACTCAGTACTGCCAGGAACAAGCCTCTGTTCTTGGACTGTGAATGCCCCATGACTCTTACCTTCTTGTCATCTTAACTTGATGTCTCTCTATCGAGGAGTCTGCAGCACTCTGACGAGGTCCTATCCTTACCTGAAAAAGTATTTTTTTTTTTTTTTTTTTTTTTTTTTTTTTTTTAGAAAAAGGCGAGAGAAAGCTTACCTGCTTCAGCCCCAGTGTTTGGGGGCCAGCTGCCATGGACCATCTCAGTCGAGTATGGGGGTTCCTGGGATGAGGGTCCTCGAGGCTAGGTGGGTAAGGATTTGGTGGTGACAAACAGAAACAAACACAGAGGCAGTTCATATCTGAGTGTATTTTGCAGCTCTCAGACAAGGGTTTTTATACATGCATAAAGAAACACGTATTACAACTCTGAAAAGCTGTGTTCAGTGAAGCAATGAAATAGAACGGTAGAACGGATATTGTAATAATCATTTGGCACAGTAAAACACAAAATCATCCAGATATTACAACTTCTAAAAAAGTATATCCAATGAAGCAGCCAGGTAGAATGGATATTATTATAATCATTTAGCACAGTAAGATACAAAAATCATCCAAGGCTAGTGGCAAATTTCCAAAAACAAGTTAATGAATTTTTATGATCAGTTACTGTTTAACATCTAGTTTCTGTTTTTCTGTAAATCTTCAAAGTATAAATGATAACTGTTTTAATTCTTTTTATTTAAGGCTTTCTTACACACGTGCAGCCATTGCAGGAAGGTGTTCTCTCCCACTGGTGATCCCAGGGGGGTCTCCCAGCTCTCCAGGAATGAGATGAGGATTTACCTTGAGAGTTTCTTTGGTTCAGGAGCCTGACCTTATACCTTCTCTTGAATCCCCCAGAAACCAGGGTGAAATGGCCCACACCTGCCGTGCGACCATCAACCTGGCCTCCACACACTTTGAAACAGAGGACTCTTGTGGAATCCTGCTATGCAACGGGGCAAGGACCTACCACCTCAAGGCCAGCTCAGAGGTGGACCGGCAGCATTGGATCACTGCTCTGGAGCTGGCCAAGGCCAAGGCTATCCGTGTGATGAAAACTCAGTCAGGTAGTGATGCTTCAGCACGGGGGCATGTGAGTGGTGTCACAGTAGTCTAGAGGAACTGGGACATTTGGGAACAGCCTTGACCAGGAAATCCAAGATAGTGTGGTTCAATTCAGAAGGCCTAAGTTCAGTGCATCCCCTTCTGACTTGGTTGGACATACCATCTGCCGTGAGGAAGCTTTTCAGCCAAGGTGTTTGTGGGTGGCAGTCCTGGGGATGGGAATGTCTGGAGTGCCGGGCTCTGTATGTGCCTTTTTTTTTTTTTTTTTTAAATCAGATGGTTATGAGGATTTCAGTAGGTGCTTCAGATATTGGGTGATCCAAACCCAGAAGCAGTTGTGTAGGGTAGGTGTCCAGAATAGAGTACTGTGCCTCAGACTGGTTGTAATGTGGGCAGTGAGGAGAGTTTCCCAGAGCTGCTGCCTTGGCCAGGCAGGACACCAACTCTAATGGTCCAAGCAAAGTCTTCGTATGATCTATAAGCCAAGAGTTCCAAAAGCCTATGAACAAAACCCATGTTTGACTCCTGATCCTAGCTTGGTCTCTCACTGGAGGCCACCAGATGTGCTGGAGATGATCATCTTTATGCACATGCCCAAGTGGGTGCTTGTTTAAATCACAACACTTCACTGCCCTTTTCTGTTTAGCTATCTATCCTAAAAGTGTCCCCCGTTAGTACATAAGAGCATTATGGTTTTTCACTGTATGGAGGTTCCATAGTTCATTTAGCCTGTTGTCTGTGAATGGGCCATTAGGCTGTTCTCTTAAGATTTATTTATTTTATTGGTATGATTATTTTGTGTGTGTGTGGTGTGTGGTGTGTGTGTGTATGTGTGTGTGTGTGTGTGTGTTTCTCTCGGCATCCAGAAGAAGGTACAAGATGCTCTCAGACAGGAGCTATGGACAATTGTAAGCCTTTATGTAGCTGATGGGAACCAAACTCAGGTTTTCAGAAAACAGCAAATGCTTTTAACTTCTGAGCCATTGCTCTAGTCAGAGGCTGTTATTTTTTTTTTTTATTTTTTATTTTTTGGTGACGCACAGTGGTCTAGGGAGCCACCTGCAGGTGTTTTATTTCGAGTATGCATATGTACAGATTCAGCACAGCAGTGGAGGAGGCTATGGAGCCCTCATCCACGAGCCACATTAGATTATCAAAGCAGCCATAGAGAGACAGTGGAAAGAGAGGCTTGGTGTGAGCCTGGGCAGAACCATGTCTATTCACTGCTACCCCTAGCACTTTTACCCATGTGTGCAGAAGGCCAAAATGTCTCCAGGAGAAAAAGAAATCAGCTCCTTATAAGGGTGAAAATGACTTCCCTAGTTTGCAAGGGATTCTGGGAAGTGTAGTCTTTCAACAGGAAACTCTTATGCTGTGCTGACCCTGAAGACCCATGGTCTCTGTGATTGCCTGTGGGAAGCAGCTGTGGTGAAAGATGGGGTTGGGCTCAGTCATGCCATCAGAGCGAGGGAACCTGAGGCTTGCAGAGAAGCACTGTGAGTGAATGAATCCAAGAGCCTCATTTTCTGCAGTATTTACTAGGTTAGCCATTTACAGTTATGTGTTTATTTATTTGTGGGTGTATGTTTGGACATGCCTGTGTGCGTGTGTGTAATGGTGTATGCATAGGCGCATGAGTTCCACTGTGTGCTTGTGGAGTTCAGAGGACACCTTGAGATTCACCTTGTGGGTTCCTGGGATGGAAGGAACTCAGCTAAAGTGCCATCACCTGCTGAGCCTACGAAGCTGTTCTTATTCAAACCACTACATTCCACTCCCTGGCCCCCACAGGCTTGTAGCCATATCATAGCGCAAAAGACATTCACTCTAACTTCAGAAGTCTCTGGAGTCTTTGACAGTCTCAACACCGTTTAAAAGTTCAAAGTCCAAAGCCTCTTCTGAGACTCAAGGCAATCTTTTAATTGTAAACACCCCGTCATTGTAAAATAAAATAAAATAAAAACCAGATTACATACTTCCAACATACAGTGCCACAGAGCATACATTATTATTCCAGTAGGCGACATAGTGAGGAAATACTGAATCAAAATAGGATCAAACCCAACAGGGCAATCTCCAAATCCTGTAGCTCCGTGTCTGATGTCAAGGGCTTAGGTGTTCCTTCCAGCTTTGCCACCTGCAGCACACTTCTCTCTCTCAGGCTGGTCCCACTCCCTCTGTGCTGCTCTCTTTGGCCAATATCCCGCATCTCTGTCACCTCTAATGTCTCCAGTGCAACCAGGCTTCACTTCCACAGCTTCCTGCAATGGCCCCTCCAGGCTTTCATGCAGGGTCTCTCCTGATACACAGCGGGTCTCAGTGACTTCCCCTAACCACAGCCCCCTTACAAGAGCTAAGAGTCACATGGTTGCATGCTTGTTGTGGAGCCTGTCCCTCTCCTTGAGTTAAAACTAGAAGAAGCTTTTATTTATTGTTGCTTTGGTCATGGTATCTTTTTAAGAACCAGATAATTCCGGAGGCCTTTTCTTTTTTGTAAGTGGAAGCTTAGTTTGTGGGGTCTTGCCCCCAGGTCCCCCTTCATTCCATTTCATATCAGATCTCTTCTTAATCTCCTTCCCTCTTTCAGCACAAACCTTTGCTCCAACATTAAGTTTCCTGCTTCTCTTTGTCTCCTCAAACTGTACGTTTTTTATTTGTTTTTGCCTTGCTTGCCTGTTTTTGTTTTAGATCTGCTTAAGAGCTATCACTAATAGTCGTGCAACAGAATCAGTATTAGGCTGTCTTGAAATTTCCACTGTCAACATAATTAGTCCCAAACTCTCCAACTTAGTCTCAGGAAGATTCTTAAGACAAAGGCAAAAGCAGCTCTTTGCCAAAATATCACAAGAATGGTCTTTAGCCCTGTTGCTAATATTATTCCCCTCTGAAACCTCTTGAGCTGGGCCTCCATAGTCCACATAGCTCTCAGCACTACTGTCTTCCAAGCCCCCATGAGGATGTCCCATTGTGCCCTGCTTATAGTATTTAACTGCCTTCCTTCTCCAAAGTACCAAGGTCTTCCATATTCCTCCAAAAATAGCATGGCCAGGCCTGTCACAGTGATACCCCACTCCTTGTACCAACTTCTGACTTAGTTACTGTTATATCACTGTGATAAGACACCATAACCAAAGCAACCAATAGAAGAAACAGTTTACCAGGCATGGCAGCAGGCAGGGATGGCTGAGAGCTTAAATCTGATCCATAGGCATTAGGCAGAGAGGGAGGGGGGGAGAGGGGGGAGAGGGAGGGAGGAGAGAAAGAACTGAATGACATGGGATTTTGAAACCTTAAAGCCAACCCCACATTAACACACCTCCTCCAACAAAGCCACACCTCCCAGTCCTTCCCAAACAGCTCTACTAACTGGGGACCAAACATTTAAACATATGAGCCTATAGGGGCAAGTCTCATTCAGACCACTACAAGGGGAAACTAGAAAGTACTTTGAGTTGGATGGAAATGAGAACACAGTATAAAAAAACAACAAACAAACAAACAAACAAAAACCATGGTGTGCAGAAAGAATAACTCTCAGAAATGTATGGCTATAAAAACACATAATGACAAACCTGCAGTGAAACAGGAGACTCAACAAACAGGAAGAGAAGACTGCCATCACTGAAACCAGACTGGAAAATGGAGCTGTCTTGTTAGCTTGAAGGCTGCCCCATCCAACTGCTGATCAGTTGTAAGCAGCCAGACCCCATCACAGGAAGAAATCAGGCCACATCTTCCACGGCTCTGTTTCCTGAAGGCTAATTTTGTGTCAGCGCCTTTTCCAAATGAACTTTTGCCTCTTGTTTTATTTCTTACAATCATTACTACTGACCTTGCAGGAACAAAGAGAAATATGTACAGTTGGATGACCTAGACATGGGGAAGTGTCTAAATATACATGCATCACCATGACTAACTACAGGAATCTTAACATTTATAAAAGAGTGTTGCATGAGAATCAGAGGTTTTACAGTAAAGAAAACCCAAGACCAGATGGCATCACTGGTCTTAAGAGGAATGTATACCAATCCTATCAAGGGAGAAAAAAACTCAATAGGAAGAATTGCTTCTTATTTTATGCAACCAGCCATGATACCAAAGCCACTGAACATGTGACAAGACAACTTGCCCATCATTCATCATGAACACAGATGTAAACAAAATCTAACAGGGTATGCTAAAGAGTTGTACTCCATGATCAAATACAATTTATTTCACAAGTCCAAGGAGGTTCAAAATAAGAAAAAACAATCAATGTAATATAGCAGTTTGATTGAAGGAGGGCACACAACCATCTCAAGTAATGCAAGGGAAGGATTTGACAAATATCCAACACTCTTTCACAATACAATCACTCAGTAAGGGATGGAGAGGTGGCTCAGTGGTTAAGAGTAGTGACTGCTCTTCCAGAGGACCTGGGTTCGATTCATAGCAACCACATGGTGGCTCACAGCAATCTGAAACTCCTGTTCCATGGAACCTAATACATTTCTCTGTCCTTCGTGTGCCAGGCATGCACATGGTACACATACATGCACACGGGGCAAGGAGAGTCTATTCATTTAGTATCCATGGTGAGCTTGGGCCTGGCTCTGAGCATAGCAGTGGGGTCTGTGCCTAGTGAGAGTCTGTTATGGGGCCTATGTTCCATGGCACCCTCTGTGGATCTGCTGACTTCCTTAGGGGATGCACTGAGTGTTATGGTTTCTCTCTGCCTGTCACCACTGGGACAGGTGATCATGAGTTCTGGGCCAGCTTGGACTACAATAGTGAAATGTTGCCTCTAAACACCAAAGAAGAAAAATACAGGTCAGAAGAGCCGTGATACGCAGATGAGGGCAGAGGACAGCACACGCCCAGTCCCTGTGGTGCAAAGGGAACCAGGACCGAGAGGAATGAAGCTGGTTTCTGCTCAGCCCATGAAACAAAACAGAGCACACAAGATGTATGAGTTCCAGGACACAGAGGGGTTGCAGCCGAGGACTGGGCCATGCCGCAGTCCCCATGGTCCCTTCCAGGGCTTGGTATGGTTGTTTGGGCTAACTTTCCATTTTTTCAGCTTCTCGCTTTCCACATTTGATGAAATGCTGTATCATATAGCACAGGCAGAGCACAAGGGTCAGGCCTTGTCTGATACTGGGTAAGTGCCTTGATCTCCCAGTGCCTCGGTCTCATCTGAGAAGTAAGCAGTTGGTCAGGGTTTCCCCCAAGCGCCACCCTGCCTTAGGGCCCTTGTCTTCAACTGCTTGGTTGCTGAAAGGATTACATGACTGTATGTGGGAAAGGCAAACTGTGGGTACCACCATCTTCATTCCTGGGAACCATGCTATTGAGGAGCCCTAGCTCTCAGATGTCCTCTTGCCCACAGCTGGTGGCAGAACAACCCCACGGGAGATCAGCAGGTTTCAGTGTGATGGTCCCTTGGACCTGCTGCGTGTTTCCCTGAAGCATGGACCTCAGCCTTAGATGCTCTCTCTTGGGTCATATCCCCCACAGAGTCTGTCATGTAGGGATATGAAGGGTCTCTCTCGAAAGGTACCTGTGTTGGGGTCCCCAGATGCTGGCACTATTCCTAGGGGCCTGGTAACTTTTGGAGTTGGGATTGTGCTGGAGGAAGGAAGCCACTGGGAGTGTACCTGAGGGAATCTTGTCCCCTTCTTTGCTTCCTGTCTGCCACGAGTGACTGAGACTCCTCTTTCACAAGCTCTCCTCACTGTGATGCTCTGCCCAAGTTCATGAGACCAAGCAGCCTTGGGTCAACAAAAACAACTAATATAGCGGTATCCCAGGTGGCTACAGGGCCTTCAGCCAGGGCCCTCCTGCTTTCCCTACTTTCAGAGGGAGTGTGTGCCAGTTGGAACAGCTGGCTAATGGGAGAAGAGTTTTTCTCTGCTAACTCCACCCCAGCCTCTCCAGTTAGAACCAGCTGTTGGACCAGGACTCTGGCCTGCAGCTGATCCTTCCATGACACCCAGACACCTCTGTACACTGTGGAGGCAACTGTCCACTGGAGCACCAGTAATTTACCCCATGGGCTCTTCTACTCTATAATTGTGCCCTGGACTTGCCAGCTGCTCATAGAGACTGAAAGGAGACCCATTTCCAAGTCTGCAGTCGTTCTGATTATGTAAGAAGTCCCAGCTCCCCTCCATGCTCCCCTCTCTTACACATTTACTGTTATCCCAGCAGGGACAAGCAACATATACACAGAGCAGATCCACACTAAGCTACACAGCTTGGTGGAAGTGTGGTTCCCCAGGGATCGTGGCGGGGGTTGGATCAAAAGGACTGTGAATTTGGTCAGGAGCCAGGGACACTAAAGGCAGTCAGCCTGGCCAGTGCCCCAACCTGTGGGACAGTCAAACGGGGTCTGAGGATCACCTGTGGAGAGAATGAGGGATAAGAAACATGAAAAACAGACAGCAAGTCAAGAGGTCTGATCAAGCTGACAAATTTTTATTATTCCCACACAGGTTATATACTCATAGAAGCAGGATATGGGGGTAAGGGGGTGATGTAGAATCGCTTTGTTTCTGGGGGAATGAACCTGTTCCCAAAAGCAGAATATTGGCTATGTAAAAAGTTCAGCAGGAGGAACAGAACAGAATGGGTTGCTAGGTACCTGTCCACAAGAGCTATGGCTATTTGTTCTTAACTATGCCAGTACTTTCCCACAGAGGCCAGATGTTCTCAACTGGGCTAGTACTTTCCCACAGAGACCAAGACTTTGTGCCAGTAAGCACTTATGGCTGACAAGGCAGTAAAGCAGTTGACATTCAAACAAGGTTACTCCCAACAGGCCAGAACCTGGGACTCAGACCTTTGGCCAGGAGAATGATGGACAAGACAGCTGGGCAGGTTCAATGGTGGGAGTGCAGATGCCACTGTCTCTCCCAGGAGCCTCAGTTGTCTTCAGTGGCCACTCCCTCCTCCACAATCCCTCATGGAATTTTACATCTGATAATCTGAACACAGGTTGAAATGTGCATATGAGTAATAACTGCCTTTGGGCTGAGCTGATGAAAGGCAGATGTGATTGTAGCCTGCAGTGGGGACTTGTTAGGACCAGGTTTTGGAAACAGTGAGGCAGCTGGTCCTGTGACATCTCATGACTCCATGGTCCTTCCTCCACCTGTGTCTGTTCCCTCTGCTCTGCTGGATGTTGGCTTTCATGGCCCATGGCCCCTGTGGAAGTGGGGCATGGAGGAAATGCTTTTCCTGGTGTGGAGTTTATTAAACCTCAAGAAATCAGAAGCTCACAGTGCTTGCAAAAGCAAAACCGAATCTATCCTTCTGCTAACTGAAGTGGGGTGGGCAACCCTTCGGCTAACTGAGCTTTCCCTCTGTGTTTGCGAGTGCATAAGGAAACTGATGTTAGCCAGTCACTGCAGACTTTTGCAAGCGGTGTGAGAAGCCTGGAGTCTGGGTGCTATTTGCACTAACTTTCCCTCTTGATAGCCCTGTGGCACATGGTAGATGTTCCTTCTCTGTAAATGAATACAACACACTCATGAAGTTGCTGTAAGGTAAAATGCCTCATACACCCTTCAAACGACCTTCATTGCTGTCCTTCTGTGTCCCAGGGCTGCTCCTGATGCAGGGAACTCAGAGGCGAGGAACTCACTGGCTAGGGAGACTGGCCTGGACTCCAGTGACCCCTGTAAAGGGGGAAAAGAGTGGAGCTTTGACTGGAGTGAGAGGTCATAGGAGCAGGGATCCTGTTGTGTGACACTGTTTGGGGGAAGACATGGTCAAACACCTCACTTCAGATAGGGTACCCACGGCAGACCAAAGTATGAACACTGCTAAAGTCCATCTGGATGAACCAATGAGTTTGATTGGGGTTGCTTACCAGAGCAGAAATGACTCAAAGTCAGCTGCATTGCCAATGCCTGCCCCAGCATGGGTGCCTGCTCACAAAAGCTGGAGCCCTGGAACACACTGCCCAGGCTGCAGGCATCTCAACAGGTTGGAGGGTGTCTTTTCCAAGTGACTCAGCTGGTCTGTGTCTCTTCCAGACAGCTTGTCTGGTCTGAGGCTCTAGTAGGCAGCCAGGTTGTTCTGAGAGCACCTCCTGCTGTTCTTACTGCTTAGACAGACTTGAAAAGGGAGGGGCCAAGTGTATCTGCTCAGTTTCAGGTATATCCTGAAGCCTTTGGGTTGTTCACTTCCTGAGTTAAAGGAGCTTCCCTGTAGGATGGAAGGTTTTATCTGGGAGGAAATTGCAACCTAACAGACCGCTGATCCAGAAGGACCATTAGGAAAATGCTGGCCGTGACCTCAGCAGAGGCCTGAGGAGGATGGATGAGACAGGGGGAGGGGCCTTCCACAAGCAGAAGGGTTATGTCAGGCTGCAGTCAGGCTTGAAACTAAGACGACAGTTCTTTTGAAGCCTCATGGATTCCACCTGAGGGAATTACCATCCCATTTACTGTAAAATTAGGGCCTTTTTAATAGCGTGTGGTTTTAATCTTCCTCATTTATGAAATTATGGTATGTATTCCACTTGATTTTGTTGGAAGAATAAGAGTTCGGCAATTCTGTTGTAGTCCATGTTTACCAAGGCGCCCAATGTGTTGAAGTTTGGACTCTGGGGACTGGGGTCTTGCATGGGTGCTGTTGCTGCTGACAGAACTCGTCGCTTATCTTCATGACATACCGTGTGACAGAATGGCTTGAGGAAGGAGACTTGTTCTGGCTCATTCAGAGGGATTTCTGTTGAGCAAGGTAGGGAAGGTGTCCAATGAGCTGGCTCAGTCTTTGGTGGCATCTTCACTTGTGGTTATCTGGGAAACCGAGCTAGGCTGGAGCCAGGGGCAGGTGGAATCCAAGGCGTGGTGACCCTGGTGACCTCCTGTTAGCCAGGTCCTGCCTCCTAAAAGCTCCACAGGAGCGCGTTCAAAACATGAGCCTCTGGGAACATTTCCATTCAAACAGGAACAATGACAGGCACAGTACAGGACCCAGTAGGGAATGGTCACCCTGCATTTGCTCCAGGCTCTCCTCTGGAGAACAGCCTTCTCCGTCCCCTCAGTTCTGGGTTTTGGGAGAAGGGACCCCGGGGATCTAGGCCTACACACTCTTCTTCCCTTGGCCTGATGAATACAGCTAACCCTGTACTTCCTGGCTCTGCCTCCAGCTTATCTCTGAGGAGACAGGGGCTGCTAGTCTTTAGACTATGTTCATTCTTTTTAAACCAAAGGTAAAGAGGGCAAATGTCTGTTCTCGAAATGTCTTCTGCGAAGCTGCTGTCTTCTCCCGGCCGTACCCGAGGGATTCGGAGGTTACAGTATGCTGGTTTGAGCACACACAATCTAGTAACCCTCTATAAACCAGCCTGTGTTCCTGGTGAGGCATGCTGGATTCGCTCACCTGGAAGAAATCCAGGTCCTGCCACTGTTCTACATCCTGGCATGATCTTGGTTCACTGGTGGCATTTTCTTTATTCTGTCTCTCACTGACCCCAGGTAAAATGACCATATTTCTCTGCCTCTGTCTTCCTGCAAGGGCCTGACTTCATGGCTACTGTGCCTGTCTTTTTTTTTTGGGGGGGGGGGTCAGGGTTTCATGGAATAGTCCAGGCTGGCCCAAAATCTAGTATATATGTCACAGGCTAGCTTTGAACTCATGGTTCTCTTGCTCCCACCACGTGAGTGCTTGGATTACAGATGTTTGCCAACCCAGGCTTATAGCAACAGCCATATTTTGGTTGGTTTGGTTTGAAATTGAGTTCTCTTCACCTTAAAGAAAAAAAAAAGGATGATAAATGCCACCTCTAAGGAAGAAAGGCATCCAACTGTTATCCTCATAGACTGTTCATGGTGCAAGCCATCCTGTGCCCTGCTACCCTGTCTGAGGATACCTGAACACCCTGCTCTGTGGCAATTCCACGGCTCTATTTCTACCTTCCCCCAAGGACCCTTTGCCTTAGGGAGCCCTGTGTCATGCCCCTGTGGGGTCACAGACCCACCTGTAACCTGTCATGCCCCTGCAGGGTCACAGACCCACCTGTAACCTGTCATGCTCCTGCGGGGTCACAGACCCACCTGTAACCTGTCATGCTCCTGCGGGGTCACAGACCCACCTGTAACCGGTTATGCCCCTGTGGAGTCACAGACCCACCTGTAACCTGTCATGCCCCTGTGGGGGTCACAGACCCACCTGTAACCTGTCATGCCCCTGTGAGGGTCACAGACCCACCTGTAACCTGTCATGCCCCTGTGGGGGTCACAGACCCACCTGTAGCCTGTCATGCCCCTGCGGGGTCACAGACCCACCTGTAACCTGTCATGCTCAGGCTGAGGGGTCACAGACCCACCTGTAACCTGTCATGCCCCTGCAGGGTCACAGACCTACCTGTAGCCTGTCATGCTCAGGCTGAGAGCAGTCATGGCTGCCACTCATGCGTCTCTTCTTGGAGCAGCACCTGCCCTGCTCTGAAACCTGCCTCTCAGACTCAGTCATTTGCTGGCGACAGCTTCCCAACTGCCTTGTGATACCTGATCCCCTTTTCTGCCTTCGGGTTCAGGAAGACTTTTGTCCTTTGATCCCTCTGCCTTCTTCCCGAGTACTGGAATTACGGATGCTTGCCACAATGCCTGGCTTGCGCTTACCACAGTTTTATTGATTTTAAATCGAATTCTATTTGCTTTCTTTGCTGGGTGATGACTGCTCCTAGGCCACCTCACCCCCGTGGCACAAGGCTGTCTAGCCAGGATCCACACATCTCTTAGTCCCTTGACCACTCAGCATATCCAATTGCCAGACCCCACAGACTGGGATCAGCCCACTGATGACCTATGGAGGTCTATCCTGCTGCTGGATTAGCATCTATACCTGGGTAGGTAGGTAGGTCATGATGTAACCTGGAGTGTCCAACCTTCTGACACTGGTTATGATGTTGTCATCTACAAATGTGTCAGGCTGAATTCATAGCTGTTATGAGATGTGCATGGTCCTCGGGCCACAGGTTACACCTGCCTGGGCCTAAATATTCCCATTCCCACCCCCACTTGGCAATGCCATGCCCACGGGGTCAGGGAGCAGAGAGCATGCAGGACTATGGGCAGCTAGTGGATGACGAAGGAGGTCTCAGGTGATCTCTCAGAGGACACCCCCCACTTCTGGCTGGAGGTGGACAAGGCCACATGTCACGAGAGGCCAGAGCTCGTCTGGATCTTGGCAAGGTGGTCTTTTCCTAGTTTCATATTTTCAAGCTCTTTCTTATGCGTGTCTTAAAAACAGCATATGTGTCAAACAGTGAAGCAATTCCTGGTCCCCTGGTGAGAAGTGTGCAACCCCAGGACTTGCTAGCTAAAAAGCATTCTCTGATGTGGAAAGCCTTATGTCATGCCCACAACTGCCATCTGTTGGCCGGCTGGACTTTGGGAGTGCGTGCCGGACCTGACAAAGCCATGCTCACCTGCCTGCCTTTTTAAGGTTGGTCCCATAAGATCATCAGGATACAGAAGAGCCCAGGCAAAATAAGAAACCCCTGCAGGTAGCAAATGGTCAGTTATGCACACTGCCTAAGCTTCATAACCCATGCGGCTCATCCTTCCATATTGTCGCACATCTGTGCCTCTTCCGGGTTTACTCCCAGGGTCCTTGGACACTAGGCTGTCCTCACACACAATGCCTTATCCCTTTGTCAACACATCTTGGCACCTTCAGCCGTACCCCAGACTGAACCATCCAGCATGACCCCACCTGTGGACTCTGGCTCCAATTTAGTTACTCCAGTATCAGCAATGGCCCGTGGCAGTTGCCTTCTTGTCGCCCTTGCTGCTGTTGGACCCCTTTCTTTGTTTTGTTTTGCTCTGGTTTTTTTTTTTTTGATACAGAGTCTTCATGTGTGTAGTCCTGGCTGCCTGGAACCCACTGTGTAGACCAGGCTGGCCTTGAGTGCAGAGATCCCATTGCCTCTGCCTCCTGAGTGCTGGGAATGGCTAAAATTAAAAATTCAGGTGACAGCAGATGCTGGCGTGGTTGTAGAGGTACAGGAACACTCCTCCATTGCTGGTGTAATTGCAGTGTAATTGTAATTAAAGGTGTGCGCCACCACGCCTGGCCTTGGAGTAGCTGTCTCTTTTTTCCCTGCTCCGCCTGACCCTGTGGTTGCTCCCTCAGCTCCTGCTTCAGGAGGTTCCTGTTTGCTTGCCCAGTTGCCTAGCACCCTCACACCTGCTTGGCTGTCTCCTAACCATGGGCCATCTGGGGTAACCACAGGCCGAGGCTCACATCCCAACTATGGCTTGTATTACCTGGGTCACTGTTCCTGCATTCCCTCGCCTGTAAAGCTGAAGGTTAATGAAATAAATGAAACTGTGTCACACAGAGCACCTGTGACCCTGTGCTTGCTTTGAAAATTAAGCAGCCATGAGGCCAGAATTTGAGGTAGCATCAAACAGGTGGTAATTTGGAAAGTTTTTCCTTGCAGAATCTTGTAGAATGTGGGGAGAAGTACCAGCTGCAGGGAGACTGTCCAGGTCAGGCCCAGGGAGCAGGAAGTTTGCAGGATGTGACAGTGTAGTCAGCAGGGGTGCAAAACTTCAGAAATCCTGCCCCATAGTAGGTAATACCATTCTCCTCAAAGGTGAGCAAACTTCCACTGTATCTCTCCCTCCCTCCCTCTCTCTCTCCCTCCCTCCCTCCCTCCCTCCCTCCCTC
>NC_034602.1:25462214-25480521 GCF_900095145.1 Mus pahari
AGGGAGAGGGAGGAGAGGGAGAGGGAGAGGGAGAGGGAGAGGGAGAGAGAGGAGAGAGAGAGAGAACAGATGCATGTTTGGTAAAATGTCTCCAATAAGTCTTCAGTAAGTTTTTATGGGGTCAAGCATGGTGGTGCATGCCTATAACCTCAGCACTCATAAGGGCAGGAGGATGGACGGCCAGGGTAAGCATGGACTACACAGTGAAATCTGTATCAGAAAATATTAAATTGCTATCTCGTGCCTAGGCAACTTCACTAGTAAATTCTATAAAGCATTTGTAAGATAAAGAATACATGTGCACAGATTGTCCTCTAGGAAACATGAGAGATTTCCAGGCCATTGTATAAAGACGGTGTTGCCTTGATACAAAACCAGATAAATGGTACAGGAGAGCTGCAGCTCAATGTCTGATGTGAACATAGTTTTTTAAAATCTTCAAAATATTAGCAGTCAGAGTCCAGAAAAATGTAAATAGGACAATTCACCATGGTCAAGACAGCCTCATGCCAGGAGCTCAAAGTAATGTCAGCATTTGAAGATCGGTCTAAGTGAGCGCCGTGGTGACATCACCTATACCACACTTGGGGAAGTGGAGGCAGGAAGATAGAGAATTAGAGACCAGCTTGGGCTCCTTTATTGATTTACAGACCAGCATGGGACCAAGAGCAAGCCCTGGTTTAACAAGCTTCCCCACATAGGATGGCTGGATTGATAAGTCACTCACACTGTCCCATTTTAGCAAGTTGTATTTATTGTGTGTTGTGTATGTCGAATTCATACATGAGCTTTCACCAGACATGATATTGAATTCTGTCAAATGAGTTGACAGGGCTGTGTCATTTTTGACATGTAGAGTGTTAGCACAGTGGTCACTTTTTATCAGCCTGCACTTAATCCTGTCCTGGGCAGTGTGATACCTGGTCTTCTTGGGGTCTCTGCTCTGGACCTCCTGGTCTGCAGGCAAACCACCCAGTGAGCAAATAAGGCTATCCCTTAAGTTAACACAAGGGGGCGCAAGAGGACGGCTCCTGCACATGCCTTCCTTCTAAATGGATAGCCAACATTGTTCAGTGCATTCTATTCATTTTTAGATTATCTTCAGATCTGCCTCACAGGGCGAAGGGATGTCTGGAAAGCTATAAAACCTGAGCACAGGGACAGCCACCTTCTTATCTGGGGCTTTACTTCTAGGGGGCTAGTCTGGTTCTAGAAAGGAAACCTTTCTCCTGCCTTGTACCCTGTTAGCATCCCTGTCACCACTCTGAGGTCATGGCCTATTCTGATGTCATAGTCTAGTGTCAGAATGTTCTCACCAGCCTAGATTCTGCCCCTAGAGAGAGCAGGCAGGCAACTGGGCAGGGCGGGGACAGGGGTGGCTGGTGGCCCTGGGGGCCTTCCCTAAGGAACATCTGCCAGCCTACCAGCCCGTCGCCCCAAGATGAACATCCTCTAAAAAGGTAAGGCCTGGACAGCTTTCTTCCTGTCGGTGAAGGTGCCGAGGTGGGGATTGTGGGGTCGGCAAGGCTTTGTAAATGCCACTCTTGGAACTTTCTGTCTGTGTCTGTCTTAAGTGGCCAGCACCACTTCTCCCCTTGTACATGAGGGATGACTTTCTGAAATGTGGTGTCTCCCTCCCTCCATTTATTTTCATTCCTATTTTATGTGTGTGGGTGTTTTGACGCCATGTCTGTGCACCATGTGTATGCAATGTCTGCAGAGGCCAGCAGAGGGCACCAGATCCCCTGGGAATGGGGTTACAGGTGGTTATAAGCCACCCCGTGAGTGCTGGGACTAGAACCTGGGGTCTTCTGGAAGAGCAGCCGGTGCCCTTAGCTGATAAACCAGATCTCCAGCCCCTTCAGTTTCCTTAGAGACAAGGACAGGCTGTGCAGCTCATGCTGGCCTGGGACTTACTGTGTGTAATAACTCAGGCTGGCTTCAGATTCGGAATCGGTCTCAGCCTCCTGAGTGCTGGGAGTTGTGTGTGTCAAGAGGGGGATGGATCTGTAGCTGGAGAACTGAAGGTTTCTGGGTTGTGATTAAATCTGTCACAGGACAGGCTGGGGACAGATAATTCTAGAACATTCCTAGCAGAGCAGACCTTGAGCAAGGAAGGAAGTTGTCATTGACTTGAAAGCAACAGGTGTGAGGGGGCTGTAGAGCCTTGGGGTGGGATTTTAAAGCCTTTTCTTTAATTGTGGTGGAGAATTAAGACATAAACTGAGGAACCTATGTGTACCTATCACACAGACGTAGCTGTCCGGAAGTCACAGCCAATCTTCTCTGGAATTGTCCCCTGGTTCAGGCATACATCGGTCACTCCATCCCCCGACCCCTGGGGATTGTACCTAATGCCTTATGCATGCTAGGCAAGCCCCCCCCCCTTGACATTTTGAGACAAGGTTTTGCGATGTTGCCCAGGCTGGCTTTGAACTTGCCGTCCTTTGGCTTCACCCCCAAAGTAGCCAGGATTGCAGGCCTATGGCGCTAGGCCCAACCCACCCATGTAACTTTAAAGGAGAAGGGTTTGGTTGTGTTTTTATCAAAACACAACACCTGTATCTATAAAATCTACACTGGAAGGAGGTTTACTTAAAGGAGTCAGGTGTTTTTTGTTTTTTTGTTTGTTTGTTTGTTTTGTTTTCCCTGAGTCCTGCAGTATGTAAGCGAGGTAGAAGTAGGGGTACAGAGGGCTGAGAAAGGACCCAGTGTTGGCTTCCAGCGGAGAAACTGGCTTCTGAGCAGTCCCAGGGCATCATAAAGGAAGTTAAGAAATCTTGCTGGGGAGATTTTGGAGAAGGGGGCCCCAGGCACAGCCTCCTGAGGGCTTAGCCTTGGTGGCTGGGGAGAACTTGGTGGGGCTGTGGCTGAGTGGGAGAGCTGCTGACCCAAAGCAGCACAGAAGGCCTGCCAATATGTAGGGAGGCAAATGGATTGCTTTAGGTATGACCCTATGACCCACACAAGTGGCCGGGGCTTGCTGAGGGACCCACATAAATCAGTGCTCAGAGCGACCAGAGCTCAGATAGATGCGGTGCATCAAAGGTGGAGATGGTCTGTCCTCAGAAACTTAGTTGGCTTTTCCCAGTGTGGGTGGCAGGGAGCTGGCATTCTGACGTGGGCCCACATCTCAGGGCCTCAGCTGAGCCCAGCAGGATAGAGCCAGGCATTGTGGGGAGTTTTAAGGTTGGCAATTCCCGTAGAAGAGGCGGAGTGTAACGGAAGCCACTGCCTCGAAGAGACCTTCTCACCCTTACAGTGACATGAGCATCGTCTTCCTGACTTGATTACTAATGACTTCCTTGTAGCATAAAATAACTTGGGCCTTTGTAATTACCAAGTCGGACAGACCCGTGCGTTGTTGTCATTAGCTAACAGACTATCACACTTGGCCTTAGCCCTAGGTGAGTGACACTCAGGCTGCAGCCCTTCCCTGGTGCCATCTGCATCCACTTTGTCTATTTGGGCTAGTGACACACTCCCAAAGGTCAGGGCTGTTATCTACACAGCACAAAGCCGGTGCAGAGCCTCATTGCCTGGTGTCATGAACAGGTGTGGTCTAACTAAAAAGTGTGAAATTTGGGACTTTACCCTTGAGTTTCTACAAGACTTTAGACAAGGCCCTCAGCTCATTAAGCCTCCGTAGTCTTTCCCACCAATGGGAAACCAAGAAAAAACATCTACATCTCAAGATGGCTTTGAGGGCAAATAGCAGCAAGAGCAACAGTAAGACAGAACAACACAAAACAACCAGGCAAGAGGGCCACGAGGGGCCGCTGGGAAACTCAGTCATTGCCCCCACTGTCCTTGGCTCCTCCGCTGACCATAGCTTTGAGTGAGATGTATGCTGGTCCAACACAGATGTGAAACAGATGATTGGAAATGGCTTCGGAGAGAGAGATGTCTGTACGTGTGTGTGTGTGTGTGTGTGTGTGTGTGTGTGTGTGTGTGTGTTTCTATACAGGGCTTGTTGGTGTTAGGAACAATATCCCAGGCAGCGTGCTTTAAAACCAGAGATGTTATGCACAGTGTAGTGAGAGTGTCCCCGGAGGACAGTACAGACAGTGATTCTCAATTCCACTTCCATTTCCGGTCTCTCCCAGCGTCCCTCTGTGTCTTTGCCCTCTGCAGCCTGGCTTCTTTTTTCTGCTACAGCTTTGCTGTAGGGGGTGACCCGGCTGACCCTGGCTGTACCTGGGCTTTTGACTACTGTGCTCAGCTTCAGATTTACCCACCACAGGTGGCAGAACCGCTCCAAGCAGGTTGCCAGCTTTGATCTGAGGGGCACCTGAGTGTGCCCTGAAGGGGTGTTAAGCCCTGCCCTTTGTCCTAGGTCCCAGGAACCTTCCTTCACCTCCAGCCTACCCAGTAGCTCTTCACTGCCACCCTCAGGAGCCAGAGCATAATAAGGCAGACAGCAGCTTCCTGAGCCTGGAGATTGCAAGTGGCTCCTTTTCCAGCTCAGCCAGTCAGAGAATTGTGAGTTCAGATCCAGTTGTAGAAGACAAGCCTAGCTGGCAAATGGGTGCTGTAGCTACAGTGCGGAAAAGCGTCCTGGAAAGCCACTCCCAGGCTTGATGTGTGTGGCACAATAGCTGTCCCTTTGCACCCATGGCTTATTCAGACTCATTGTCAGGGGCAGGGCTGGGATCTTCAGGCTGGATCAAGCTGATGCCCTGCTTTGGAGGGCCACCTTCCACTAAGAGTGCTAGTGGCTCACCTCCTCAGTCTGTCGACTTAGGCAGCATCCTTTGTTTGGTGGTCTCGGGTGATGGATATTTTTCTCATTTTCTTCCTGTTGTGATGAAACACTCTGAGAGGGTTTATTTAGCCAGTATTTCCACGTCACAGTCCATCAGTGAAGGAAGTCAGGGCAGAAACTCAAAGCAGAGGCCACAGAACAATGCTGCTTTCTGTTCATTTATAAGTAAGCTTTCTTATCTAGTCCAGGCTCATCTGCCTAGGGATGGTGCCACCCACAGTGGGCTGGGCCCTTCTCCATCAATTAAAAGTCAAGACAGTCTCCCACACACATAACCAGAAGGCCCATCTGATCTAGGCAGTCTGATCGAAGCTTCTTTTCTCGGGTGACGCTAGGCCATATCAAGTTGACATTTAAGGTTAGCCAGGACAAACATCTACTCAAAAGATGGTTCTCCCAAAATATAATAAACATCAGTACAGAGCATTTTCCTGTGTTTGGAATTAGCTTTAGAAATCAAGGCCAAGACTTAGGTAGCAAGTGGTGGGCCGGGTCATTTTGTGGTAAATGCAACCCACTGTGTTCCATTCACCCGTCATCTTAGTCTCTTCCTGTTGTAATGGAGTGTGGGAACTGATTTGCAAAGAGTGAAAGTTTGCTTTTTCCTGTGCTGAAGGTTTTAGGATCAAGATCAGCCATCTGCACCTGCTCAGGGCTTCTTGCTGGCCAGAACTTTCTTCAGAGTCCCAAGGTGACTCAAAGCAAGACAGATACCCAGATCTTCCTTCCCTTCTTCCTTCTCTCTCCTCTTCCTCCTCCTTTTTTGAATCACATAGAACCTTCTCTTTTGTTAATGAAAATCATGATTCACTGCAGTTATGATGATTAGCCTCCGGCATGCAATTTGTACCTAAAACTGCTGTTTTTGACTGGCCTAAATCTTTATTGCACTATCTGTGAACATCCTGTACTCTGGTACACAGAGTAAATTAACTTCCTGTGGCAGCCAGCTAATGAGAACTGTGTCCACAGCTACAGTCTATTCTAACTAGAGGTTAGGCTGCCTTAAGAACATTATTCTAAAAGAAATATTTAAATAAATCAGTGTTGAGGAGGGAGATAACCTCAAAAGGTGTACTGGCTTAGCACATGACTTGTTTGGCACAATACTGACTCTGGGACTGGGTTGTGTGATTGAATGGTGGGCGAGACCACCAGGCACATGTCTGTAAGCCTGAATTCATTCCAGACATTTAGAGAGACCCTTCCTGACTAAAAGTAACAGTAGGAGAAAACGAGGCACTTCGGACTTGGAATCGAATCCTGTAGGAACACTTCTGGAGCCCTTGCTGCAGATTTCAGCTAGCCAGACTGATGTTTCTCAGGGACTGGCCCCTTGTGATGCTGAGCCGTGCATTCACTCCAGTAGAGTGAGCTGGAAGACCCGTCTCCAGGTTTCCCAACTAGCATGTGTTTTCTTTGTCTTCAATAAAACTCTTTGAAAAACTCTCTTCTGAGGTGTGACTGACTGGCAACAAACTGCTTATATTTAAAGTAGGCAGCTTAGTAAGTTCTCACCAACAGATATACCCTGAAAATAATCACCATGGTCCTTTGATAATGTTCACATTTCTCATTCTCCAACTCTCCTCTACCCTTTTAAATTCCTCCCAGGTTCTCCCGTCTCCTCAGATGATCACAAACCTTCTAGCACAATGGCTAGCTTGCACTTGCTAGAAATTATTCCCTTTGATTTTGATTATATTATTTATTTTTGTCATTATATTTATTGTGTCATTGCACACTCGGTGCACACATAAAGGTCAGAGGACAACTCGTGTGTTCTCTCCTACCGCGTGGATCCTTGGGCTCACACTCCAGTCATCAGGCTTTTCAGCAAGCGCCATACTCTCTGAGCTGTCTCTCCAGCCCTTGAACTTACTACAAATGGAAGCGCACAGCATGCATCCTGTAACTGGCTCCTCCCACCCAGCATAGCCACTTTGAGATTTGTTTTTGTCTTTATATCTCTAGCTTGTTGCTTCTATTGTTAAGCAGTGTGCCAAGTTAGCTATTGTTCGTTGATGGATGTTGAGTGGGTTTCTGTGTTTGCCCAGGACATAGAAGCTGATGTGAACACACGTGTTCAGTTCACTGTGTGGATTCATACTCTCTTCTTTGGGGTAATGTACCGAGGAGTCAGATGATTGCGTCACCGAACAGATGCATGTTTCAACCTTCTATAAACTACTGATTTGTCTCCCAGAGTGGTTGTAGATTTTAAGTATCTATTGGAGTAGACAGATTCACCCATGTCACAACTACTCCAGAAGTGTTGAATGCAGGCTTTCCCAAAGATCAAAATATGTATTTTGCAATGGTGTGTGTGTGTGTGTGTGTGTGTGTGTGTGTGTGTGTGTGTGTGTCCCATTTCCTATCCTGTTTAAATCAGAACCACTCTTTTGTCCCTTGCTGCTGCATATTCCAGCTAATTGGCTCATAAACCTCCTCGGATTCTTGTGTTCCTTGCGCCTTGCAGTAGAAACACTGGGTAATATTATAGACGTGTGCTGCTGCACCTGGCTTTTAGGTGGGTTCTGAACATTCAGTCTCAGGTCCTCAAGCTTCCAAGGAATAGGAAGGGCCCCCATTACCTTGTAATCTCAGTGAGCCACCTCCCCAGTCCTCATTTTGAATGTTTTCCCAGGTGTTACAGTGTCTTACAACTCCATCAAGTCAAGTCCATTTAACCTCAAAGAGTAGGGACTGGGAACATTCATCCTTATTGATTTATCTGTAGGATTCAGTAAAGATAGGTCACTACAGACACAGGCCACTGCTTCTATGGTCCCCTGGGCCATAAAATAGTCCATCTTAGTGGCAAGGAACCTTAGTTCCACATGTTTATTTTAGGGTTTCCATTGCTGTGAAGAGACAAATGACCATAGCAACCCTTATAAAGGAAAACATTTAATGAGGGCTGGCTTACACTTTCAGAGGTTTAGTTCATTATCATCATGGTGGAAAACATGGCAGCGTGCAGGCACACATGGTGCTGGAGAAGGAGCTGAGAGTTCTACATTTTGATCCAAAGGTGGTTAGGAAGAGACTGTCTGCTGCACTGAGCGTAGCTTGAGCGTAGGAGATCTCAAAGCCTTTCCCATGCCCCCCACACAGTGACACACTCCAACAAAGTCTCACCTACACCAACAAGGCCACACCTTCTAACAGTACCACTCCCTATGGGCCAAGCATTCAAAGACATGGGTTGATGGGAGCCATTCCTATTCAAACTACCACAGTGTTTTTAGAAGCACTTTGGCTGAAAAGCACTGATGCCCCACTTGAGCCTAGAAGAAAACTAAAACCAGGGACAAAGCCTGGCGCTGCTGCCATAATTTCTGTGTCCTTTGTTTTGGGTTGATCACTGGCTTAACCCCACACACAGGCAGTAATCACTCAAAGAAGCCCCATCCAAAAACAGTTGATTCCCAACCTATCTTACCCCCCTTCAGCCATGAAGGTACAGCTTTTATGATCTGACTCTTGCTGGGGTTTTATAACTATAACACCCTGCTCCAGACTGCCCCTCCCCCAAAGGCATGTCTTCAATGGTTCTTTTAAACCCAGCAGTCAGTCACCTTAAACCTGGGAACAGCCGAACCTTACAGACGGATCACACCCTCCTAAAAATCACCCCAAAAGGATAACTTGGGAATTGGACTGTCCCTTCAACCAATAAGGACATCTTTGAAACTCTTTGTACTCCTAGAACTGAGATGATGCTCAGCTGGGCAGTGCACTGACCAGGACTCATGTGCGTAGCTCCTGCTCCCAGCCTGATTCTTCTTGCACTGGACCGAGAGATCATGTCTGCCCAGAAGACGGTTACATGGCTACTGGATCCCTTCATCTGTGCTTCCCAGCATGGCCATGTTGAGACTCCTCTTTAGCTAGCATGTCGTGTCAGGACAGTAGTGGAGTCAAGCCCGCTGGGACTCCTGAAGCCAGGACCCTTGCTGTAGATTTTTGACTACATTCAGAGAGCACATTTGGTCTAAAAAATGAATGGCTAGTATGCTGATGAGCCATTTGCTCCCAGATCTCACTGGTCACATAAAATCTTGCCATTAGGAGTGTCTACATAAGAAGGCAATATCTGAGCCAGCCAACGGGCTGCCACCTAGAATTCTAATACCATCTGTGGCAGGAACAAGTTCAGTGCCAGCCCAAGATATTTAGAAAGACCTGTCTCCAAACCACAAACCTAAAACCAGAAATCACATGATCATCTCGAGATCCAGGAAAGTCTAAAACCGCTCCTGACAAAACCCTTAGAGAAACAAGGGATAGAAGGAACGTGACTATGACACATGCATAGCCAATGCCGCTAATGGAGAAAAATCAAGTGTTTTTCCTAAACTCAAGAATGAGAAAAGAGTGCCCATTCAACGTTGAGAGCCAGTGTTTTGAGTCTTAGCTAGAGCGATAAGGCAAGAGGAAGAAAACAGATGCAAATGAGAAAAGATGAGCCTAGTCCTGTGCTGAAAAGACCCTCAAAAAGTCCCACCAGAATAGTTTTAGGCCTGATAAACACGTTCTGCAAAGCAGCCATATGCAAAAGCAATATATGAAGCTCAGTAGCCTTTTTATATAACAAAAATGAATTTGCTGGCCTGGAGCAACAGCTCAGCAGTTAAGTGAAGTGAAAACTTAACGGTTCTTTGGAAAGTCAGTTGGATGGTGATTTGCAAGGGCAAACATGTGAAGGAATGTTTTGTTGAGACACAGGAGAGAGGATGATGTTCTGCTAAAGCAAGCATGTGAAAGGACATGTGATGAAGGATTCTTTGCTAAGCACATGCATGTATTGGTCTTCCATCTCTTACATAGTTGAGTTGTATTTTGGGGGGACTCTATAGAGGAGAGAAATGCACCAAAAACCTTCTGGTGGTGTACCACAGTTCCTTGCCACTTCCACAGACTCAGGCTGATTGGATGCGTATGCTAAGGCAAGGCACATGGAGGACACGTGGTGTTTGGAGGGGATAAATGGGACTCCACAGAGCTTGGCTTGCTGGTACAGCTAGCTGTGCAATGCTTGTGGGTCTTGAGTCTACACTGATCTTAGCTTCCCTGAGGAGGCACAGCCAAGAACTTCTGGTATTCCTGCTGACTCCAGCCAAGACCGGGGCCTGGCTGTCTCTACTAATTTGTGACACGACTGACTGTTGCTTACCTGACTACCAAACTGGACTGCTGGTGTATCCGTGAAGTGTTTGTGAGTGGATCTAGCTGCTGCTGCTGACCTGTGAACTGAACTGCCAATTTCCAGACAATAGACAGGAGTTGTTCCAAAGAACCTTTCTTAACAGGTCCACATCCCCTGTATCCTTTCTTTTCCACTACCTCTGGTGGGTGGTGGGCTACAAGGGAGTTTAAAGCATTTAAGAAGCATCATTAAAAATAGGATTTGAGCCCTCCCATCCCAAGGGGAGAAAGCTCTTTCTTTCTCATGCTTCAGGTCTTTCCCAGAGAGTCAACTCCTTTTCCCTCCCAGGGAACAAGCCCAGGCTCCCTAGATGGCCTCCATATTCCCATTGTATTTCTCAGGGACTCTCAACTGGGATTTGAGAAGACTTCTACTCAAGTTTGTATACCCGAGAAAGACCTTTGGTACTCCAAGGGCCCCTTCTCAGAGGGGGGCACCCCCCTCCAGCCCCTGCCATGAACCCCCAACCAGCTCCTACCCACACTCAGAGTCAGGAGGGTAAGAGGTTAGGGTCTGATGGTGTGGGTGCTCTGATCTCTTATGGCTGCGTGCTGGCATACCTCCACCCTCACTCTCCACCCCCAGGGCGTTGACTGTTTATCTGGACCCCACCTGGCTCCTGGAGGCTTGTCCTTGCTCTCCCTTCAAGTTCTCAAGAGGAAAGCATGAAGCATCTGAACTTACCAGCATGGAGGATGCGAAACAGCAACAAGAACAGACCGGGACTGAAAAAGAGCCTGCTAGAGAGACAAGCAAGATGGGGCTCCTTCCAAACAGGCTGCTGGTTCCCAGGGACACAAAATCGTGACACCTAGGAGGAATGTGAACTCCCTCAGAAGAGGATTCCCAGCTGGTTTTCCACTGAGACCTCAGAGAATCCAGCCAGGACCATACCCCACCCCCCACCCCACCCCACCCCACCCCCACATGCACACAAATCCCCAGGGCCTGGCAGCCCCATTGATTTGTGTGAGGAAAAGGGGCTCTGAGAGCCCCTTTTTTGAGATCTGTGCCCCCTCCCTGTGACCTAACCTTCTATAGAGGCACACAGCTGTATCTGAAGGAGATGGAGACCCTGATAGCCTGCCCCAGAGAAGGCAGGAGAGGGTCAGGACCATCTGAAGTCAAACTTGGTGGTATCCCATGTTCCAGACCCATGGTGATACACAAAAGACTGTGTCCTGTGCATTCAAAAAAAAAGTTTTGAAAAAATTACAGTTACAGTTAAGAGTGCTGGCTATTCTTCCATAGGACCCACATGGCAGCTCATAACATCTGTAACATCAGTTCCAGATGTTCCAACACCTTCTTCTGACATCTGTGTGAACTGAATGCATGTGGTACACAGACATATGAAGACAAGACACACACATTAAAAAAAAAAATAAAAACAGATAACTTTTTTTTTTAAAGTGAATTTGCTAAGAAAGAATTCAAGGGAAAGATCCCACTCATGATGGCTTTTTAAAAATTCCCAGTAATAGACTTAAACAAGGTGTGGGAGTTGGGGTGAAAGACCACTTCAGTGAAAGCTTTAAAACATTGAAGAAATTAAAGAAGACACTAGAATATGGAGGACTATTCCATGTCGATAGTGCACAAATAGCTATTTATCAAAGGCAAGCTATAGAGTCAATTTAATTACTGTCAAAATTCCAATGACATTTTTCACAGAACTAGAAAAAAAAATCTTAAAATTCACAGAAAGATAAAAGACCCCAAACAGCCAAAGATGCTATGGTATCCCTTGGCAACTACCAGGATAGATCCTCCCATGTTCTTTACATTTCAAAGCAAATTCTAATCAAAAAGATCAGGGAAGGGGGGAGGGGGAATCACAACATCTGACCTCAAATTGTACCACAGAGTCATGGTGGCAGCAGTGACCCCGTGGTACTTGACTAAAAACAGACAAGCAGATTAGTAGAAATGTGTGCAGAATCAGACACAAAGTCATAAGGCTGCATCTCCTTACTAATGCCCTGAATACACAAACCAAGCCAGATTTATGTCTCTCACCCCGAACCTCCACACAGAGCAAATAGATAATGCCTGAGACTTTCAAACTGCTAGAAGAAAGCAGAGAACGCTCCCCAATGTAGGTGTGGGCTAAGGGCTTCCTGAAGGGGACCCCAGCAGAACCAGAAAGAATCCCAGTCATTGCCAGACAGACTGCAGGGCCCCAGAATCTCCTTCAAAGCAGAGCAAAGGCTCACTAGGGTGAAGACACACCCATAGCATAAGGTGGGGAGCAGGGGACCTTTGCCAATTACACAGGTGATAGGGGCTAACATCTAAAAGGAGTGAAGAACTGAAAAAGTAAGTGTCCAAAACAAACCATCCCATCACCGGATGGAGTAGTGAGCTAACCAGACAGTTCTCAGATGATGACAAAGGGTGGGGGGTGGGAGCAGGAGGGCTCAGGGCCACACAAGGGCCACAGCCATCTACAGAAGTTAGGAAAGGACCAACTCCACAGTTATCTTCTGCTCCCCGCATGTCTGTGTGTGCACTCCCTCAGAAAATAAAACACACACCTTCACAAAATATAATCATTTAAAAAAATTAAAAGCAGAAAGCATATGGCCAGTAAATTCTTGAAAAAGTAATCACCCTCAGGGAAATTGGAATTAAAACCGGTTTGAGATTGTGTCCTCCCAGCGGAAACACCTGTCAACTGGGGAACAAATGACAGTGGATGCTGGTGAGGACCTGGGGAAAGAAGAAACCAGCTGATGCACCACTGGTGGGAGTGTGAGCTGGTGCAGCCACCATGGAGATCAGTGCACTGTTTCCTCAGGAAGCTGTGGACAGAGCTACCACATGACCGGGTCTGTAGCTGCTCTACGCCCAGGTATAAACCCAAAAGACCCAGAGCTCCTCCCACAGAGACACTTGCACATCCATGCTTCCTACTGCTCTATTCAAAACAATGAGCAAACAGAACCAGATGGATGTCCATCAACTCACAAATGGGTAAAGAAGATGCGATACAGATACATAAGGGAGTGTTATCCAGATATGAAGAAGAACGAAATATCATTTGAAGGAAAATGGATTGATCTGGAAATCGTATTATGCAAAGTAAGCTTGACTTTGTAGATCCAGATTTAAATATATGCATGTGTATATGTCTATATATAGTTCTATGTGTACATCATGAACTCTGTGTGTGTGTGTGTGTGTGTGTGTGTGTGTGTACTGTGTGTGTATTATGGACACTGTGCATGTGAACTCTGTATGTATCGTGGACATTGTGTGCCTGTGTGAACTGTGTGTACATCATGGCTATTGTGAGTGTGTATGTGTGTGTGTGTGTGTGTGTGTATGAACTGTATGCAAACTGTATTATGAACTGCATGTGTATCATGGACATTGTGTGTATGTGTGTGAACTGTGTGTGAGTTGTAGAACACTATTCCTTGGGAGAAGTGAACCAACACGTACTCACTTCAGACAGGGAACCAACAGGCTAAAGTATAGATACCACAAAAGTCCATATTGGTAAACCAGTGAGTTTTATTGGGACATACAGGAACATGGGTGAGAGGTTACTTTCAGGAGCAGAAATAACTCAAAAATAGCTGCACCACCAAAGTCCATCCCAGCATGTGTGTCAGCACACAAAACTGGAAACTTGGAGCAGACTGCACAGCCTGCAGGAAACTCAACAGGTTGGAAGGTTTCCTTACCATGTGGCTCAGCCGATATAAGCCCTTTCCAGGCAGGTTGGCTGTTATCTCTTCCCAGAAGCTTGCTGGTTTGAGAGTGACTCTCAGCAGGCCTTACTGCTTACATATGCTTGGGAATGAGGTTAGTGAATCTAGTTGGTTTCAGGAACTTCCTAAAGCCACTGAGTTGTCTACTTCCTGAGCTTAAGGAGCATCTGTGCAGGTCTTTTCTTACACTTAGAACATCCTGTTGTTTCACCTTCCTGTAAACATCCTATCTTAAAATATCCTTTTATTTTACCTCTCCTTTTATGTTCTGTATCATAACAAGCTTCCCTCAGAGACAGAAGATCTCTGTGAGGAAACCATTAGACAACAAGGAGCTGTTTTGAATGAGGTGACCATAAAAGAATAGGGGATACAAAGAAGGGTCATAGGGGAGGAAAATTAGCATATACATGTGAAATGTGATAGTCAAACCCATCACTTTTCTAATTTTAAAAATAAACTAAATCATTAAAGAAAGAAAAAGAAGTACAACCTGTGAAGGTTTGTTAGAAATAGAAAACCCACAGCACTTTTTCACACCCACAGTGTGAAATTTGCTTTTACTCAGCATGGTGCTCATTGGCCCCAGAAGTGTCCTAGGCCAAGTGTCTATTGAGTGAACCAACCAGGCAGGCGTGGTCCAGAACCCGGGTCTGAATCGCTGTTGGAGTCGCTTGAGACCATGTTACCTGGAAGCTGCCCTCAGCGTATGCATGTTTGTAGAATGAATTTCCTGTCAAGCATCTGAGCAAAGACACCATGCCCGAATCCACACAGCTCCCCGCAAGTCACAAGTGTGTTATCACTGTGGAGGTCCTGGGGCTGGCAGTGCAGGCCAGCTACCTGGGAGGCTGAGGCCAGTTCAAGGCCAGCCTGGGCACTGATTAAGACTGTGTGGGGGAGTGCTTCCCTAGTGTGAGGTCCTAGGTTCAGTTCCCACAACTGAATATATAAAATATAAGATACTATAGGTAAAATTTTTAGGCTTTTGTTCTTAGCGCCAACTGGCACTTCTAAAGCCACATTACGGTATGTCTGGCAGTTCACTGTAAATGTAATTTTTATTCTGTTGAGATTGTCTCTGAGGCTTACTGCCTCAGCCTGCTAACCTAGGCCTAGTCCTGGAAGCTTCTAGCCTCCATACAATCTTACCTAGACCTACACTGTTTTCAGCCTCAGGCTTACTGCTAAATAAGCTCACCCTTTTCTAGTTCTTTCTGAGCTCTGGCTGGTTCAGCTCAGCTCTTCTGGCTCAGTCTCCTCTCCCAGCTGACTGATTCAATCTGGCTTCTCCCTGTCAGCTTCTCCTGAATTGCTCTGCTTGGCCTCAGACTAACTCAAGCAATCTGTTCTAATTTTCTGGCTCCTTCTCATTCTCTGGCTTGGTCTGCCTTCACTTGTGTCTAGCATGTTCTTTCTGCAATCTGTCTCCGTACAACCGTCGCAGTAGAACTGCCTCCTCTCTCTCTGCACTGCCCCTCAAGTAGCTTCCCTTTCCTCTCTCTTCTTGGAGAGTTGGGCAGATTCTGATTCGTCACTTTCTCTGCTACTCAATTAGACATCACTCAAATGTGGGTGTTTCCTTCTACAGTCTAACTTTGCCTCCATTGTTTGGGACTAAAGGTGTGCGCTAAGGGTGTGTGTGTTCCAGCCAGAGGGATTAAAGGTGTGTACTAGGGTGTGTCTATATTACAGCCAGGTAACCTTGTTGCTGGATTAGAATCCCTCTACAGTTCACTTAGTGAAAAAATGACATCCAAATCTCTTGGGAATGAAGGGACCATCCGACAAATATGTTTTAATATATTCAGTATCTACAGCTGACGTTTTAGCAGTTATGAGACCTGACTTTATGATGTGCAGGTGTATCTGGTTTCCTAGTAGCTCTCTTCTATCTCTAACACTCTCACCTCCGATTCCTGCACCCGTATTCTACACTTTAATCACCAGTGTGGGGTGTTTTTGTTTTGTTTTGTTATGATTTGTTTTGTTTTGTTTTTTACTTTTTATTGGTTCTTTGTGAGTTTCACATCATGCACCCCAACCCCACCCGTCTCCACCTCTCCTCGTACCTGCCCTCCAACCTATCCCACATCAGAGGAAGCTGTAGTGTGTCGCAGTGTATCCCACAATTTTGTCCACACTTCTTTGCTTGCAAACGTTCATTGCAATGCGTCATTGGTCTGGTTTGAGGCCTCTGGCTTCTGCTACACCGTCAATACTGGATCCTTTCAGAGGCTCCTCTTGGATATCCTGCTGTCACCCTGTGTCATGGAGATCCTGTAGCTTTGAACCTGTGGGACTGGCCCCTTCAAGTGTTCCAGCAGTTCATAGGTGTTGCGGTGAACCAATTCAAAGCCCTGGATCTGGGCCTCAGAGGCTTCTGAGCTGGTCAGCCTGACAGCTTTCTCACACTCAGACCACATCAGGATGAGCTCTCCTGGCTGGCCCATCCAATGCCAGCACTAGCAAGGGGCAGAGTCTCTTGTCTGATGACATCTGTGCCATGTCATCAGAGGCAGCTCTACTGTGCTGCACAGGCGAGGTGCAGGGCCCACGCTCCTTGGGGCTGGCCCAGATCTCCTGCTTTCACACCTTGGGGCTAGCTCTACCCGCTGCACAGGCGAGGTGCTGGGCCCACTCTCCCAAGTATTGCAGGTGGTAAGGAACATGGCCAATTCTCCCACTCTCATGACCCTGGGGGCAAGCCCTCCTGCTTGCCTTGGTGGCAAGGGACAAGGAAGGGGAGGAGGCCATCTCTCCCTTGCCCATGTCATCACACAGCAGACAAGTGGCAGGGCCAGCACTCTGATATTCACTCTTGGGCCAACTCAGCCCTGCCCCCACCACTACTCTACTGTGCTGCCCAGATGAGGGACAGAGCCAGCTCTCCCACTCTAATGGCCTCAGGCCAGCATTCCTGCCTGCCATCGGTGGGGAGGGATCTTTCCTCACTGCATGATAGATAAATGGGGCCAGCTCTCCCACACTCATTCCTGTGGGACCAGCTTGCCTGTGCCCCTGCCTGCTACAGCCCAGCTCCAGTGGGGTTCTGAGCTATAGGACTGATGTGTGGAGCTGTCTGACCACTGGTTGTCTTTCAAATAGGTGGCCCTGAACAGCTTACGCCATCTTTATTTATACAAGTTCCAGAATATTCAAGCATGGACAGTTTCAATTTCCCTTTAATCCTTTCCCAAGAATCATTAGCATTTACTCTTGTTGGTTTCTTTTCCTCTTCCCTAATCCTATGTCACCATTTATTTTTATTTTTTAAAAAGATTTATTTATTATTATACATAAGTACACTGTAGCTGTCTTCAGACACACCAGAAGAGGGCGTCAGATCTCATTAGAGATGGTTGTGAGCCACCATGTGGTTGCTGGGATTTGAACTCAGGACCTTCAGAAGGGCAGTCAGTGCTCTTACCCACTGAGCCATCTCGCCAGCCCGTCATCGTTTATTGACCTTTGCCCCATACCTTTATTTATAAATTAACCTTTATTTCCTATCTAAGCATGAACGTTATATAGCAGTCCCAGTGATTACATTTAGCCAGGCATATCCTACTCATACTGTGCCCAGGCCAGCAGCAGACATGTGGTTATAGAAATGAAAGGTATTCAAGCTGTATGGTTAGACTTTAACAGTATGATGTTTTTATATTTTTATAGACAGTAGAGAGTATGATATCCTGCATAGAATAATATTTTTCAGGTGTGGGTCTAACTTGTATAGACTATATATCACTATGTATCACTTTTATGTGAACAGCAATTGTGATCCTATTTATGCATTCTCAGAGTGGTAATGATTAATTCTGTGATGGTTTGTATGTGCTTGGCCCAGGGAGTGGCACCATGAGAAGGTGTGGCTTATTGGAGTAGGTGAGTCACTGTGGGTGTGGGCTTTATTACCCTCCTCCTAGCTGACTGGAAGCCAGTCTGCTGCTAGCTGCCTTTGGATGAAGATGAAGAACTCTAAGCTCCTCTAGCCCCATGTCTGCCTGGATGCTGCCATGCTCCTGCCTTGATGATAATGGACTGACCCTCTGAACCTGTAAGCCAGCCCCAATTAAATGTTGTCCTTATAAGACTTGCCTTGGTCATGGTGTCTGTTCACAGCAGTAAAACCCTAACTAAGACAAATGCCTGACTATTAACTGTTGGGACCAAGTTCTGTTTCTTCCTGGCAGTTTCTATTTGAACTTCACCTCCAAGGGGAATGGAAGATTTAGATTCCTGTGTTGATTTTCTGCCCCTGGAGGGAAGTCTGACCTTTTATGTTCTTTATTTCTTCCTTAAATGTTCTATAAGTTCTTAATGTCATCTTTTAGAAACCACCTCTGAGTTCTTGGGATATAGTCATCTCTTTTTTAGAACAGTTAAATAAACAAGAATCGTTAACCTTAGTGAGTTCTTCCTGCTTACTCAAAATGACTGCACAGGCAGCCAGGAGCAACCAGAGGAACCAGGGTTTTGTTTGTTTGTTTGTTTGTTGTTTTTTGGTTTGGGTTTTTTTTTTTTTTTTTTTTTTTTTTTTTTTGGTTTTTCGAGACAGGGTTTCTCTGTATAGCCCTGGCTGTCCTGGAATTCACTTTGTAGACCAGG
>NC_034602.1:25480590-25545555 GCF_900095145.1 Mus pahari
GCCTGCCTCTGCCTCCCGAGTGCTGGGATTAAAGGCGTGCGCCACCACGCCCGGCATAGGAACCAGTTTTTGTGGTAGATTGTAAAGAGGCTTAATGTCCTTGTAGAAACTTTAGAAAAATTATCAAAGACTCGTCCATCCAAGAGGTTTTTGTTCCCAGTAAGCTCAGCCTCAATCACGACTGACAAAGCAAACCTAAGAACTACCTAAGAATAAGTATAGTGAGTGCTAGAAGGGGCCTGAAGCTCGTGCACTCCTGAGGATCAGCCCAGGGGTCTGCGGTAACCTCCACAGGTCATCCTAGGCGAGTGGGAAAATCCAAAGGGGCCTTGTCATAGGGGGCTGTCTTTGCAAATCACTCGTCCCCAGAGGTGGTTATTGGATGGCTTCTGCCATCCACCACTAATGTCTGCTCTACTGTGCGGCCCAGGTGAGGTGCAGGGCCTCTCTCAGGAGCACTGCACCTGGCAAGGGGCAGGGGCAACTCTCCTGTTCTCACACCCCCAGGGCCAGCTCTCCTGTGATAGCCAGGTGACGGGTGGGGCCAGTTCTGCTCAATCCTCAGACACTAACTTGTCTCCAGGCAGCAGACCAGACCAGGGACATTGGCCTGGCCTTTGGTGGTAAGAGACCCCTGCTCCTACAGGGTCAGGGACCCGGACAGGGCCCCCTGGGTCAGCAAAGGCCAGGACTCCACCAGGTGGCATCACTGGCTACTCACATCAGGCTGTTCCTCACTACCTGGAGTCTCCAGTTCTGCCTGTCTTCATCCTTCTGTTTCTCTTTCCCTTCCGTTTCTTCACCACTTACTTGCACCTCTTTGTGGCGCCCGGGGTCTCTGAGTGTCTGAGGTCATCTCAGGAGTGGTCCCAGGAGTGCTGTGCCCTGCTTGTGCTTTATGGCACCAGGCAGGGGTCATTTCAGGCATGGTCTGCCCTCCCCAGGTTTGCGAGGCGCTGGACTGCTGGTCACCTCAGGCTAGCTCTCTGTCCAGGCCCCGTGGTGTCAGTCTGGTGGTCTTCACAAGCTTGCCCCTCACTCTGGACAGCCTGGGTGGCCTATGTGAGGGTCACCTGTCTCAGACTGACCCCCACTCTGAGCCTGTGGTCCCAGGCAGAGAGGTTCTAGTTGTCTCACTCTGGACAGCCTGGGTGGCCTATGTGAGGGCCACCTGTCTCCGACTGACCCCCACTCTGAGTCTATGGTCCCAGGCAGAGAGGTTCTAGTTGTCCTTGCGGTCGGTTGTCATGGTGTCCACATGTTGTACCTCCGTTCTTCCCTCGCCCCCTCTTGTTGTCCCACCCTTTCTTGTGTGGCCCCAGGAAGGGTTCCTCTTTTCTCCCAATTTGCTCCCAGCCTGTCCAGGCCTACACAGAACTGGACTAGCTCAGGGTGGCTCCCTGTCCAGTGCCCTGAGGCACCGGACTCACCTGTGGTCATCTCAGGCTCACTTTTTTAAAGGGAATGTTAGGCTACTGATCATTCAGATGTTGACAGGTCAGACACTGAGCATAGACATGGCTTCTCTCCTCTCTGCCACCTACTGACGCATGCGGGACACAGCGGCCATGCCTGCAATGCCTCGAGGGACAGGAGTGTGTGGCACATGCTGGTAGAATGACTCCTCTCACACTGTTCTTCAGTTTCCCACGCACTGGCATCTGCTCTTTCCTGTACATCTAGAATCCACCCGTTTGACCAAGAGCAGAGCTCTGGGGTTCTGTTTGGATTTCCACCTTTACTGAACATTAATGGCTCTGTCTAGAGTCCTGTGAGGTGAGCAGCCAGAACCTCGCTCACCTCAGTGCTGCATGTTCATTCCCAGTCGGGAAAACTTGCTTTCCTACTAAATATCATAGAGTTTCATAGATCTGAAGTCAGTCCATGTTTATATAATACAAGTAATGAAACACAGTGACCAAGCCAGACAGTGGTAGCGCACGCCTTTAATCCCATCACTTGGGAGGCAGAGACAGGCAGATCTCTGAGTTTGAGACTAGCCTGGTCTACAGAGTGAATTCCAGGACATCCAGGGCTACACACACACACACACACACACACACACACANCACACACACACACACACACACACACACACACACACACACACACACACACACACAAACCTGTCTTGAAAAAACAAACAATAAACTGAAAAACTCAAAATCAACCACCAGCCAACAAAGCAAGCAACCAACCAACCAACCAAACGAACAACCAAACAAAAACTCATGACCAATAGCAAGTTGCAGAAGAGAAAGTTAATTTCAGTTTATGGTTCCAGAGGGACAGGAGTCCATCATAGCAAGGAGGCATGGCAGCAGATGGCGGGAGTGGGAAGCTGTAACCTCCTAAGCTGTAGGCATGATGCAGACAGCATATCGAAGGTGGGTCGGGCTATGACCTCTCAAAGCCCATTCCCAGTGACGGACTTCCTGAAGCAAGGCAGTACCCCCATCCCCTAAGAGCCCCACCAACTGCAGATCAAAAGCCCAAGTACCTCAGCCTGTGGGGGACATTCTCATTCAAACCACCTTACAACGGGCAAGCATCTGCCACCAAGTTACATGCCAGGAATCAGTTACTGCATATAACCAATATTTACTGCACATCATCCTGTGCTAATATAATGAAGAGAGTAGAGAATCAAAGGAAAACAGATCCTATTGGCAGCTTTCGCGGACCTCCCCCCCCCCAGCAGTGAGGCGGCCCACAAGCCACGGGGGCACTACTGGTTCCTTGTGCTAGTGAAGGGCGCACCGGGATTGATACTTCAGCAACAGCTGAAGTCAGGGAAGCAAGCCTGCTCGGAGGAAGTGGTGTGTGACCCTACCCTGGAAGAGGGGATGGGCTGGTGTTGGAGAGGAGCCAGCGTGGCCACCTGCAGAGTTAGAGCCTAACCAGGGAAGCAGGAGCAGAGAAGGGTGGGATGCAATGGTGATGTGTAAGATGGTGCTAGAGGAGCCAGCAGCAAACCATGCACCACGACGGCCCTCCCAGAAGGGCACAGCTCCAGTCTTGGCTTTGTTCAGAGCTAAGCAGGATGGTGGTGGCTGAGGGTCCTGATGATGGATGGCAGCGTCAGCAGGTCATGACACTGGAGAGGGACAGCCTCAGGGAGTAGAACCAAGCTCTGTGTCTAGTTTGCTCCTCATGGTTCTGTGGTCTCAGAGCCCAAGTGAGTTCCCAAAGCTCTGAGCTATGTCACTCCGTTGCCATGTGAACCCTCCTCATGCTCATCAGTCTCAGTTCCTTTATTTGAAGACCTGGGTTGTTGCAAAGATGTGTAAGGTGGCAGCAGCACCATGCCTGGTCTACCGTGTCCATAACAAAGTACAGCAATGATGTCATTGGTGGGACAATTTGGTTACTAGTGAAGCCTCCTTCATGCTGTTCAGGAAAGGGCTTGTAGGGAGTGGTAGCATCTCTTTACACTCTTTATTTTGAGGGGGAGAGGGCTCTGTGGTTAAGAGCACTTGCTGCTTTTCCAGAGGACCCCAGTTCAATTCCCAGCACCTGCATGGCACTTCACTACCATCTACAACTGTCCTAGGGGATCCAATACCCTATTCTAGCCTCTGCAGGCACTGCATTCACATGGTACACAGGAAAACAGGCAGGCAAAACACCATGCACATAAAAGAAAAGGAAAAATGTTATTATTTATGTAGAACAGGTTGACCTCAGACTCCTGAACATGAGCTATTTCCCCTGTTTCAACCTCCCTGAGAAACTGCCACCACACTGAATGAACCTGGCGCCTGCCTCCTATCTACTGTTTCCTCAGAACCATGTTATCCCCTGGCATTGCTGCTGAAGTGTTGGATCCAAGTCTCCCTTTCTCCTTGCTCCTAGAGAACCGTTCTACAAATACAGCCCAACCACTAGGGGGTGCTGGTGGCAAGTGGATGGCATAACTCTCCTTTCACTGGGGCAAACCAGCCTAGACCTTTTGTGTGCTTCAGTCTGATGATTTTGCTGTGGCTCAGACTTGCAGAGCAGTGGCAATTATATGGGAAATCAGATTATCACAGCAGCTCCGGCGTGATGAGTCTCGAGAGTCAGCAACTGTGTTAATTAATAAGTTGTGTTGGCTTCAGAGCTTCGCCAAGGGGAGATCATTTATTTTTTAATAGCTTTGGAACTAATCTACATGCGTCATGACAAATGGGCAAAAAATTGCTGGGCATTAGTCCATATGCAGCGTGCCCCAACAACATGTTGGCCAAGTCTCTGTGGAAGGATGAGTGGGGACTGTTTGCTTCTGGTGCTGAGTGGTGAGAGCTGCTGACCTTGGCATCCTCTTGGGAACAACTGTTGGACTCAAGAAGCAAAGGGAGATCCCAGAGGGACCCCTGGGTCGTCTTAGAAATGGACCCAGTGCAGAGAGGGGCTTTGGGAAAATCTACACCCTGACAAGAGAAAGAGAGCCATTCAATAGGGCCACATCCTGCGTGTATTCAGAATCAGGAACCTGTGGGTGGTCCAGGCAGCCGCCTCCTCCTCCTCCTCCTCCTCCTCCTCTTCCTTCTCCACCTGTTTCAGGTGCCAGTTGCTAATACAAGTGAGTATCAGCTCTGCCCCATTCAGTCCAGAAAGAAAAGACAGAGCTCATGGAAGCCAAAGACCCAAAGAGCCCTGGACCAGCCCAGTACAGCTGGACAGGTCAGCATCAAGCAAGCATTTGCCAGTCCTGCTGACTCCACCATAAGGCCCCAGGGAGGAAGGTGGCTTAGCCAAGAGGGACTTGGGTATAGTCTTTACAGATGTCAGAGCCAGTGGCTTACATTCTGTCCCGAGAGCCTTGGGCAGAATGGATGCTTTCTGCAAAATAGCTGCAGTCTTGGCTCCTATACCAGAATAAGCAGTTCTCATTTAGATAGCGGCTCTGTTTTGTGCTGTGCTGTTGAGGATGGGGGATATGAATCCCACTGGAAACGTGTGCTGTGTGTGCCCCTTTCTTGTGCACTGATGGCCAGTATATGAGGAAACCAAGGGACTCTGTGTCCATGTAACAAACTGATGGGCTGCAGAAAAAAGACAGGTGGCCAGTGACAATTGGATGTTCGTACCTAGGGCTGTGGGGGGCAGAGTGCACTCTTCTCGAGTTTCATCATTGACAGGAATGTCCAGGTGCACGAGAGGCTTTGGCCAGGCAGCCTTACACAATATATGATATTACTGCGACCTTCATTTGAGAGCCAGAGAAGAGCAAGGGGAAGTTTGACAGGCTGGAGCTATAGTTCCTGTGCTGTACACAGGAACTGTAAGATTTGAATGTTGGTGGATTCATGCGAACATTCTTCAAGATGGTTTTGAGGGAGACAGTCAAGAAGACAAAGCCAGCAGCTCCACATTGGTCTCAAGAATTCCAGCATACTTTATTGTGGGATTGAATTTGAAATATGTGTATCTATGTTATAGTATGTATGCACGCGTGTATATATGTGCCCATGTGTGCGTATGCATGTGTGTGTATGTGTGCATACAGCCCCTGGTACTGGAATTTCAAATGACTGAGAGTCACCATGTAGGTACTGGAAGAGCAGCCAGTGCTTTTAACCACTGAGCCATCTCTCCAGCCCTTGATAAGCTTGCCAGATGCTGTACTGCCTGGGGAAGGAACTGAACTTGTAGCCTCTCTGTCAAAGCTGCCTGCTGACCACTCAGATGTCCATACACAAGTTTGCATTCATGCTTTGTGTTGAATCCTCTCTGGGGCTTCATTAGCCATTGCTTTTAGGCATGACATTTCCAACCGGCTTGCTCCAGTGCAGAGTCCCACAAATAGAGACTTGTTGAATGGAATGTGAAATGTTCTCCAGCCAGTTACCATTGGTTGGCAACGTTTTATGAAGCTGCAAGTTGGTTGGTGGCTGTGTAGCTTTTCGGTTTGTCTTCTTGTGTGCTGGGTAGAAATTAACAGTCTGAAGGCAGAAGCCTGGAGTGGCTTCTGCACCAGAACTCCGAAGGCCAGGTAGAATGTGCTTGAAGTTCACACTGACGAGGCCACGGTGCAAGCCTGCTTTGCCCTCTGTGTCGCTTGTGTTTTAGGATTTGTCCAGGCGCCAAGCTTCTAACAGACAGAGCCAGTAGGCTATAAATCAGATCTGCCTGACTCCGTGTTCTCTGCTCTGTCCCGGTCACTATGTGACCTGAAAACCAAAGGCTGGAAGGACTCACAGCCACCCTCGGGTGCTAGAATCGCTTGGCCACGCAGCCATGTAGAGCAGCAGTTCCCAGCCTGTGGATTGCAGCCACTTTGGTAAACCTATATCTACAAAAATTACATCACTATTCATAACAGCATCAAAATTACAGTTATGGAGTAGCAACAAAAATAAATTTATGGTTGGGGGTCACCACAAAATGAGGGAACTAACTGTATTAAAAGGTTACAGCATTAGGAAGGTTGAGAACCACTGCTCTAGAGGAATATATTCAGCCTTAAAAAGGGAGGAAATTTCATTTGGTGTAGATTTCCTTCTGTCTAAGATTTAAATTTTTTTTTTTTTTTTTTTTTTTTTTTTTNNNGATAGGGTTTCTCTGTGTAGCCCTGGCTGTCCTGGAACTCACTCTGTTGACCAGGCTGGCCTCGAATTCAGAAATCCGCCTGCCTCTGCCTCCTGAGTGCTGGGATTAAAGGCATGCACCACAACACACGGCTAATATTTAAAATTATTAATCAAGCATTTTAAATTATTTCATTTTCTCTTTTATTTTTTGCTTTTTATTTTATTTTTAAAGATTTATTTTATTATTTGTTTTCTTAAGATTTATTTTATGTATGTGAGTACACTGTAGCTGTCTTCAGACACACCAGAAGAGAGCATTGATTCCCGTTACAGATGAATGTGAATCACCACGTGGTTGCTGGGATTTGAACTCAGGGCCTCTGGAAGAGCAGTCAGTGCTCTTAACCACTAAGCCATCTTTCCAGCCCCTTCTCTATTTTTTAAATATTATTTTTGAATAAGATTACAATCTGAATCCTTGATACATTTTAGTGTACCTTAATTATTATTTTCCCTTTCAAGCAATTTAAGGCAGCCTCAGCAGGTCCAGTTCCCTGTGTCCTCCTGTTCCTCCTGTGCCCCCACACAAATGCATGTGCACAGGCATGAACACCATAAACACGCACACACACACACACACACACACACACACACACACAATTTGCTAAATGTTTTAAAGAAAAATACATAAATATAAATCTTACCATCTTAGCCATTTTAATATTTGTATGTATTCACTGACAATTTCACACATGTAGACAGTGTATCTTGGTTGTGTCCACCCTCCCTCTAGACCTTCATGTTTTTCTTTGTTATAGCCCATTGAGTCCAATTAGTGCTGTCTGATTGACCATCAGCAACCTACCCATGACCACATCCCCCCCAAAAGAGATCTCCTCCTCCCTCAGCAGCCATTGGCTGCCAATCATCTTAGTGAACTTTAAACATACAAGTTCAATGGCATTAACTACATTAATATCTTGGGAGCCACCATCTCCACCTACCCCCAGAATTTGTTCTATTTTGAAAAACTAAAAACTCTATGCTCATTAATTAATGACTTGCCATTCCCTCTTCCCAGTATCCCCTGGCAACCCCCATTCTACTGTCTGCCTGGGTGGATCGAGTTCTCTGGGAACTTCATGTGAGCGAATCACATGGTATCAATTTGTGACTGATTTGTCATGTCCTCAAGCTTTATCAGCTTATAACATGTGCCAGAATTTCCTTCCTTTACAGGCTGAGTAGTATTCCATCCTTAGACATATGCTACATCTTGTTCGTCCCTGTAAAACTGTCCCTGTAAAAACTGCCTCTGAACGCCACAAAGTAAACCACCACTGATCTACCTGCCTCTGTCTCCTGAGTGCTGGGATTAAAAGCATGTACCTAAACTTTTCTTTACCTGAAACTTGCTCTATACCAGGCTGGCCTTGAACTCAGAGACCTGCTTGCCTCTGTCTCCCGGGATTAAGGTGTGTCATCTGGCAGTGGACACTGGATTTCATCAGCATATCAGCTCTGTGGACCACACTGGTAACCAGGTACTTCCGTAGCCCCAGCTTTCAGTTCCTTTGAGAGTATTTGTGTAATAGCCGGGTTGGTCACAGGGTAACTGAAACAGCAGCTCCACTACTTTAATTCCTGCCAACATAAAAGTTCCAGGTTCTCCAGATTCTCCCCAGCACTGGTCCTCTGGTTTAGCCATGGTAATGGGTGTCTGTGGTGCCTACTGTGGTTCTGATTTGTGTTCTACATTAGTGAAGATGAATTTATCTTTTCACATCCTTATCAACCATTTATATATGTTTGGCACATGTCTGTTAAACTTGTTTGCACACTTGAAAGTTAAATTTATTTTGGGGTGTGTGTATTTGTACACGTGAATGCAGCATGCACACACACTGACTTGCCACAGTACACATGTGGAGGTCCAAACAACAAATTTGGGAAGTCAGTTCTCTCCATCCATTATGTGGGTTCTAGGGCCATTAACTGAACCAAGTTTGTCAGGTTTAGTAGCAAATGTTTGTACCCACAATGGTTTAGTCAGTATTGCTGTGAAAAGACACCATGACTACACCAACTCTTATAAAAGAACCTCTAAGCTCACCCTTAGTGACACACTTCCTCCAACGAGGCCATCCATCCTAATCTTTTTTTTTTTTTTTTGAGGGGGGGGATTTCGAGACAGGGTTTCTCTGTGTAGTCCTGGCTATCTTGGAACTCACTCTGTAGACCAGGCTGGCCTCAAACTCAGAAATCCGCCTGCCTCTGCCTCCCGAGTGCTGGGATTAAAGGTGTGCGCCACCAAGCCCTGCTCCTCCTAATCTTAAGTAGCTTCATTCCCTAAAGACTAAGCCTTCAAACCTGTGAATCTATGGGGCCATTCTCAAACCACCACATTCCACTCCCTGGCCCCCATAGGCTTGAAGCCATATCCTAGTGCAAAACCGCATGCAGTCCAACTTCAAAAGCCCTCATAGTCTGTCACAGTCTCAACACTGTTTAAAACTTCAGAGCCTCTTCTGAGACTCAAGGCAATCTTTTAACTGTAACCCCCCTGTAAATATCCACATATAAAATCAGGTCGCATACTTCCAACACACAATGTCACAGAATGTGCATAACCATTCTAACAGGAGGAAAGGGAGCAGAGTGAGGAAGTGCTGGGCCAAAGCAAGATCAAACACACCAGCGCCAACACCAACCTCTCATCTCCATGTCTAATGTCATCTCCATGTCTAGTGTCATCTCCATGTCTAGTGTCATCTCCATGTCTAATGTCATCTCCATGTCTAGTGTCATCTCCATGTCTAGTGTCATCTCCATGTCTAATGTCATCTCCATGTCTAATGTCATCTCCATGTCTAATGTCATCTCCATGTCTAATGTCATCTCCATGTCTAATGTCANTGTCATCTCCATGTCTAATGTCATCTCCATGTCTAATGTCATCTCCATGTCTAATGTCATCTCCATGTCTAATGTCATCTCCATGTCTAATGTCAAAATGCTATTCAGGTCTCCAACTCCTTTTAGCTTTGTTGGCTGCAACACACTTCTCCCTCTTGGGCTGGTTCCACTCCCTGCTACCAGCTCTCCTTGGCAGGTATACCAAGACTCTGGCATCTCCAACATCTTTCAGGCTCCAGGGAAATCCAGGTTTCACCCTCACAGCTTCATGCATTGGCCCCTCTGGGCCTCCATACAGGGACGCCTCTGACTCACACCCGGCCTTGGCAGCTTTCCTTAGCCGCAGAGGGAGATTCCACAACTCCTTTCTTGTATCCTTGACTCTAAAAGCCAGAAACAGGCCTCTGAAGCTGGCAAGGTCTTCTGCTTGCTGGGGCTGGAACTTGGCCCCCTATTGGAATACATTTCATCAGCTTTCTGGTTTTGATGGGTTCCTGGAGCTCTTCTTCCCCTCAAACTGTACGTTCTGTATTTTATCTTGTTCAGCTCGCTCCTTTTCATTATAGATCTGCTTGGGATTAAACACTGATCACGACAAGATACAGTCAGCGCTAGGCTGTTTGAAATCTCCTCTACCAAGGTCATTAGTCCAAACTCTTTTATTTAGATTCAGGCAGATTTTTTTGGACAAGGGTAGAAACCAGCCACATTCTTCACAAAAATATCCCAAGGATGGTCTCTAGGATGCTACCTAATTTTCTGCTCTAAAACTTCTTAACTCCCATGGTTCATATTGCCCTCAGCAGATTTATGTATTATTATATGTAAGTACACTGTAGCTGTCTTCAGACACTCCAGAAGAAGGTGTCAGGTCTCATTACAGATGGTTGTGAGCCACCATGTGGTTGCTGGGATTTGAATTTAGGACCTTCGGAAGAGCAGTCAGTGCTCTTAACTGCTGAGCCATCTCGCCAACCCGTGCTCTAAGATTTTATCCTCTGGCACTAGTATGGTCCACTAAGCTATGCTTAAAAGTTCAACTGCTTTCCTAATTCAAAGTCTCAAAGTCCACATTCCGCCAACAAGCATCATGGTCATGCTGGTCACAGAAGTACCCAGCTCCCTGACACCAACTTGGTCTTAGTTACTTAGCCATTGCTGTGAGGAGAGACCATGACCATGGAAGTTCTTATAAAAGAAAGCATTTAATTGGAGGTTGCTTATAGTGTCAGAGGTTTGTCCACACAGGCAGACATGGTGGTAGAGAAGCCAACAGGAAGAGAGAGCCACTGGCCTTGGCATGGGCTTTTGAAACCACCCCCAGTGACACACTTCCTCCAACAAGGCCACACCTCCTAATCCTCTCAAATAGTGCTGCTCCCTATAACTAAACACTCAAATCTATGAGTCTGTGGGGGCCATTCTCATTCAAACCACCACAGGCACTGCCTCCCTGTCTGCCTCTACCTCAAACAAATGGAGCATCTAGTCCTCTAGTTAGCACGTATCTGTAAGACATAGCATGGCTAGCTCGCAAGATCTTCTCTATTGCAAACCTCTCCCACAGATACTCTCAACACTTCCAGGCGGTTCCAGCTTACAGACTCCCTCTTCCAAAACACCAAACACGGGCAAGGGTTTGCCCAACACTAGCAAGGACTTACCCACCCTTTGCCATTTGCTCTGCACCCCCAAAGGTAGCCATGGTTGTAGTGACAATTTTGGAGTTTTGGTTTGTTAAAACAAAACAAAACAAAAAACAAAACAGAAATATTATAAGAATATGTTTTTGTTTTATTCCCAGGTGTGGGGCTGTGGGGCTGCTTCAGATTGTCCACAGCAGCCGACTATGATTTGCCTCTTACTCTAGCAGAGGCATGGTTTGCTAGCTGAAGATAGTTTCTGCAATTATATGACATTTGGAATTCTGGGAAATACTCAGAACGTACATAAAGGTTAGTGCCCCAAGAGGCTGGGCAGACTGTTGGCTGGCTGTTGGCTATCTTTGGTTGTTGGCTGACTGTTGGCTGTCTTTGGCTGTTGGTTGTCTTTGTCTGTTGGCTGTCTTTGGTTGCAGTTTGCTAAGTAGCTGTGCAAAGAAGAAACAAGAAGAAATTAGATATCCCGATGACAAAGATCAAACTCGCCCCAAGGAACTCAATGACCCTAACTGGCAGGAAGTAATCTAAGGATAACACCTTCCCCTTTCCTTTCCTCTCTATTCTTTTCTTTCTCTTATCTAGTGTTAGGGGGTTAAAAGGGCTGAAGAAAAAGGGTGGAGAAGAGTGGAAGAATGAGGAACCTACAAAGTACTAAAGACTAGCTACACCTGGCAGTTTTGAATCTCCCTGAACAATGCTTCCTTTTCACATATGGAGTGGTGTAGTTCAGTGGTTTCATCTAACCCTTACTTACACACACACACACACACACACACACACACACACACACACACACGTAAGCCAGAAGTCAATCTCAGGCATTGTTTCTCTCTTGACACCCACCTTCTTTACTGAGAAATTACCCCCCTGAGACCTGTGGCTTGACACGTAGGTAGGCGGGCTGCAGGGAACTGCCTGCCCCACCTTGTTGGTGCTAGGGTTATAAGTGCGAATCCCACGCCCAGTTTGGGGTGCTCAGGATTGAATTCAGGTCCTCCTGCCTGGCCAGCCAGTACTCTACTACTCGGTTGCCGTCACTGTCCTCAAGGCACTGGGGTTTAAAAGCTGAAAGACATGGCAGAAGTCAGCCAACCTTAAGTCATCGTCTTACACAGATGTACACTGAGGTACACAGAGCCCAGTGACCTATCGTGTCACTTGTGACTCTTTTCAAGCTCTGGCTGACAGGTCTGTTCCTAGAGGAGCATCATCACAATGTGATGATGTCACAAAGGTCTTTTCAATTCTACAGAAAATGCATGTGGCTCACCAGGCTCTCTCTCCTCTTGTCAGCGACCACAGCTGTGGCTTTGAGGCATAACTAGAGTGCAAGCGGCTATTGTGTCTTGTAGGTTTTCTTTGCTATGGCATTTTGTTTGTAGTAACTCAAAGGGATACCTTCCCATGGCCTTTAAGCACCCTGGAGAGGGCCACGTTCTGTGTGCGTTCTGTAAGCTTAGAGGTTCTTTTTCCCCCTGCCTACCAGGACTGCCTTCTCTAGGTCGACTTAACAGGGCATGAACTGGGTGTGAAGAGAGGGTGGGTGGTGGTGGCCAGAAAAGGAATTAGATGGCATCCTAAAGCACACTTCATTCCAGTCCACCCAAGCCCTAGGTTTGCTCATTCTACAAGTTCTCAGCACAACTCAGTGGTGCTGCGGTGCGCGTGGATGGGAGCTTGGCAGGCCTCCAGCAGAGCAGCTGATCTGGGCTCCTGTAAAACATCCTAGGAGGATTGGATAGGATCGAGGGGCTCAGAGAGGAAGGAGGAGGGCTGGGAACAGGAGGAAAGGATGGGCTGGGGTGGGGGCTCCGTGTGTTCACTGCCCACCAGCATCACAGTGTCTAGAGAGAAGGTCAAAGGGCCTCCGTCCCCTCCACCCCAACCCCTGCCAGGAGCAGAAGGAGGAAGAGGGCCTGGCACAGCACTGTTTTCCAGCCTCTGTGGTTGAGAATCAGGGAAGTGTATTCTAGGTATCAAGCTTTTCCAGATCCAGAAAGTAATGGACTGACCAGACAAGTTTAAAATCTTGCCATATGTCTCGGCTTGTTTCTGTTTCAAATCTTTAATCATTTGGAGCCCAGTATAAATATAGACACGTGACTGAATTTTAAAAACTTTGTTCTAGTGTGTGTACACGCGTATTTATTCACACACACACACTTGAACACGCGTGCATACGTGTGCACACACACATGAATGCACACATGCACTTATATGTGAGAGTGAGCCTGTCTGGGCTCTCACTGGTCTCTGATGTGAAGATGCAGGCATGCTGGGAAATGCTGATCCTGCCATAAATTAGACAAAGGGACTAAACTGCAGGGATCCTTGGTCACAAAATCCTCCTGACATCCCATTCCAAATGAGGTAATGCACAAAGAGACTCAGAAGCCATGACCATTTGGTTTCCTATCCTCTGGAGGTTTAGACTGTCTGCAGCAGGAAGCCCTTCTTTCGGAGCCTTGACAGCACATTTCTTTAAAAAAAAAAAAAAAATAAGAAGAAGAAAGAGAAGGAAGTTAAGGTAACTTTCAGACCTAGTGGCCCCGCCTCTTTTTGTCCTTTTATTAATGTTTGTTTACTCATCCTTCATACAATACACTCAGATCACAGCCTCCCCTCCCTCCATTCCTTCCTGTCCCCCATCTGCCTCCCAAGCCCCTCTCGGTGTCATCACCCCTCCCCCATCCACTGCTTCTCCACTTCCCTTCAGAAACGAGCAGACCTCTCAGTGATATTAACCTAACACAGCATAACAAGATGCAGCAAGACTAGGCACAAACCCTCATTATCAAGGCTGGGATGAGGAGACCCAGGAGGAAAAGGGCCCCAAGAGCAGGCTCCATCTCTTTTTAAGGCACAGCATATCACTACTTTCTTGTGAAAAAGAAGTCACTCCTGCCTGGCATCGAGCTTCCGGTCCAACCTATTTCCCCTTCGTGTGTGTGTGTGTGTGTGTGTGTGTGTGTGTGTGTGTGTGTGNAAGGCTGGGATGAGGAGACCCAGGAGGAAAAGGGCCCCAAGAGCAGGCTCCATCTCTTTTTAAGGCACAGCATATCACTACTTTCTTGTGAAAAATTCTGTAAACTAACCTTACCTTCATTGCTTGGGATTAAAGGTGTGTACTTTGTGTGTGTGTGTGTGTGTGTGTGTGTGTGTGTGTGTGTGTGTGTGTGTTCCAGACCGTACTCATTCTCAGAGCCTCTGCCTGAGTGCTTGTGCACAATCTCTCATGTGCTTGGATGGGATTTATGAACCTAGACTTTTAAATTGCGGTGTTCTGTTTTCCCTGTTCCAAGGAGGGGCAGGGAAGTTGGCCAGAGGTAAAAATAAAAATGCTTCTGTATTTTAATTAACGATAGAAAAGGTTGTGGTGCTGTAAGAAGGCAGGAGTAGCCAGTTTAGTTGACCGAAGGAAAGGGTTTCCTCACCTCGCGGGTGGGGCCTCCGTGGCCACCCACTGTGTTCTCCAGACTGGTTGAGTTTCCTCGGGCGGGCTCGCAGCCCCCACCTATCCCAGAAGAGAAAGGAGGCTGAGGGTCAAGTCGCTGCTCTGTTTCGGAAGCCAAGTCAGAAGAGCACCTCTATCTCATCCGGGGACTTCTGGCTGAGAACAAGGAACAGCAGGAGGGATTTTTAACAGAAATGAAAACAACGTGGAAGTGGCTATGGGTGATGTCACTAAGCTCTAGTAGTCCCATCTGTTGGTTGATTGACACCAAGGATGGGCTGGTGGGTGGGAAGAACTGAAATTGCAGGTCGGATGGAACCCCAACACCCTCTATTCCAACCTCTAGCTCACAAGACAGATCCAGAACATATGATAGCGGAGAGATGAGGGTTTGAGCAACGATCTTCTCTGGGCCCCTCCCGTGCTGGACCCACACGAGGGGCCAGCCTCCTCCTTGGTCATGATTGGGCCCAGATAGCGTCCTAGGTGCCAGGTCGGGTTCCCGACCACGCCGATAAGCTTTAAGAGGCTGAGCTGCGTTTTCGCCGCCTTCGCTTGTCCCTCCAAGGGAGCTAGCCTTTGTCCAACCGGGTGCCTGGAACCGGGCAACAAGGACCTGGGGCTCGGGTGGGGCGCGGGCCTCCGGGCGAGGCCGCTCGTGCGCGGGGCTGGCCGCTGTCCGCGGTGCTGAAGCGGCGGGCGCGGCGGGCGCGGCGGGCGCGGCGGGGAGGCGGGCCCCCGGCGCAGCGCATCTCGGACCCCAGCGCCGCCCTCCTCGCGGGCTCACGGCGGCGGCAGCTAGCACAGCACCGAGAGGCGCTGAGAGCGCGGCGGGAAGGTGGAGACTGCCTGAGCCCCCGCGGCCCCGGGGCCGGATCCACATCCACTCCGGAGAGCCCCTCCCTGGGGTGAGTCGGCGGGCTGATCGGGGCTGGGCAGGAGGGCCCCGGGGCGGCGGGCCCCTTGAGCTGTTTGCTTTTCCCCAGCCCTAGCTGAGAGTGTCCTGGAGGGCTGAGCTCAAAGCTCTGCTCCTGCACTAGCCCCAGTCTTGGGTCGAGGCCCCTTTGCCCTCACAGGAGGGACAAAGGATTTAGACAGAAATGGGACAGGAGCAGGTAATTTCTCACCTTGTGTGCAGCCAGCAGTTCAACAGTGGAAAGGACGCTACCCAGGCTAATGTCCCAAGGGAGACACCTTCTCTGTGTGTGCTGGGGACTGGCTCTGGGAAGCCCAGGCACTGAATTCAGCCTAGAGAGAGGCCAGCCATCTTTTGGTAGAGGAAGGCAAGTGTCAGCCTTCAGAGGCTATAAGAGAGAAGTAAACCCTCTTTCCCTACCACCTCCTTCTCCTCTCCCTAGACACCTGAGGTTCAGTCATCGGGGCTTCTGGGGTGAGGATCGTGCCCATGCACCTGAGAGTTAGGAGGTTCACTCAGGCAGATGTGCTCTGCAGTGGATACTGACCAGGCAGATGGTGTGTGTGTGTGTGTGTGTGTGTGTGTGTGTGTGTGTGTGTGTGTGTGTGCCTGTGTTCGTGTTCCCGGCACGGAGAGGGGGTTTTAAACTCCAGTGGTGGCTGTCACAGGAAAAGCCCTCTCCATCCTGCCTGTGCCTCTGAGTAAGCAGTCTGAGGTCACTCTGGGAAATTACCCAGCTAGAGGAGCCTTAGGGCCTCCTCAGCCCTTAAAACTGCCCCCTCCTGCCTTGAGCTATCAGCTGAAGGGGGAGATGTGTTTAAACTTGATGGGTCACCTCTGCCTTCGCTCCTACCAGCAGTCGGTCCCCATCTCCATCACCTGGCAAGGTCAGACAGACCTGGTAACTCCTTGAGTTACCAGGTGGGTGGGCTGCTAGGGGTGGGAGGGGGGAATTGCCTAAACACAAAGGGCTTTTGGTTTGTTGGGGGGAGATGATGGAGTGGAGAGTGGGTGGAGGTAAAGGGGGCACACGTTGAAGTCCTGGAGGTCTCTGTTAAATCCCTGCCTGGTGGACCCGGGCTGTGTGTTTTGCTCTGTCCAGCCTAGGCTGTATCGGAGAGGACTCTGGTGGGCATGTGCCCTAAGTCCTCCGATCCTCAGCGGTGCCGGTGAGAGGAAAGGTGATGAGGATGCATGAGGTGATGTGCAGGGTTGGGGGTCAGTGTGAACTGCAGTGGTGCTGCAGTGCCGTGGAAATGCATGCCAGGGATGTAGCATCGCTCGGTTAAGCAGACCGCTGGGTACCCAGGTACCATCTGCCTGTCCCTGAGGCTTTAGAGAGAGAAAAGGCCATGAGGGAGGAGGCATAATATGTGCTCTCCACACAAATTTTTCTTATCACTTCTTTCTACTTCAGTTTTCTTTTTCCACTAGCTTGTATTTTGGCCAAATGAATGAATCCTTTAGAGAATGACTCTTTAGAAGGATGGCTGACTCATGACTATACTCTGATGTCCTTCCTTGTTGGCTTGTTTCATAAAATAAGAAATCCAGAGATATACTGGCAGGCCAGCTAAGCGGAGGGCGTTGTTTTTAGGAAAACAGTGTACTTGAATGTTGCCAGTCATTTGTTCCGAAAATTTTACCTTCATAGTCAAAAAGTTTTCCATAGTTAGATCAAGTTGAGGTGGGGTGTATATTTTTAGCATACTGCATATCTGTAATGTAATCAGGCTACCTATTTTTACCTGTGCTCTGAACAACTTAAAACCTCCTTAATAATTAAAGCAGGCTCATATCTCCTCTGTAACTGAAGGAGGTACCACTCGAGGGTTGCTAAATCCTATAGCTGATACTTAGTGATACCTAATCCTAGACCCAGTTCACATTTTTGTTTTGCAAATAGTTTCGTTGTTGTTGCTTATATCGTGGGTAAGTCACACAGTTGAAGTATCTGAGGAATAGGAGCTGAATCTTCCTCATAGATTCCTCAAGGCAAAAGATAATGAGGTGTAATGAATGCCTAGCAATCAAGCCAGCATTATTTTGGTGAAATCAGTTGAGCCTGGGCTGCCCTTCTGTGCCTCCGTGGCATGGCTTATAAAGTGGAGAACACAATGTTGACCTGGAGTGTAAAGCCACAGCACCACCTTGGCACACAGGTGTTCAGTAGTACTCTTTGTGTCTCTTCCCACGGTTTGTCTCCAATTTGTGAGGGCCTTCGATGGCCTCATCAGCTAACCTGGGGCAGCCTGGTCCAAACTTGGAGGAGACATTCCCTAGGTAGGGAGTGCCTTTGAGTCAGATGTCATCCAGGAATGTTGGCCAGCCAGCCCTGGAGCCTGGGTAAAAAGGTAGAGAGACTATTCCAGAAGGATCAGAGATTTAACACCCAAGGCCATAAGCAGCCTCTGTCCAAAGAGACAACTCCCAGGAAGGGCTTCGGACTGCCTCAGGAGCTTTATGCATGTCCAGGAGCCTGCGTTCTTAATTGAATTATTCTATTCCCTGGGCTACATTTTCAGGTACCAGGCCTCATCTTCTGTGTCTCCCCCATGTTTACCCTTATCCTCCCCTCTCCCCTCCCCCATGAGCCTCATTCCTTCCTCCTCTTTCCACCTGCAGCCAGGCCCTTTCCCTTTTCCTGTCACATTTTCTTTGGGTTACACTCATTCCCTCAGGCTATGCAGTCTCAGCCCTGATTAAGTTCCCCATCGAGGTTGACATTTTTGCATCTGGCCACCTTCCCGCCTGGGATTCCTCAGAGCTGTGCCTTGTGTGTTTCAGGGACAAATTCTGCTCCTGTCACTGCTTTCCTGAAGAGCCTTCCCCTGCTAGCTCCTGGCTCTGGGAAGGCCTTTCTGCAGGTCAACTCTGGAGCCCACACTGCAAAGAGCAGAGCCTCCAGCTGAAGGAGTGCACCGTGCTTTCCATGCCTAGGCAGGGTTTAAGTGCAGCCAATCCTGCCTGCATCCCTCCAGATCTAACCTGCTGTCTCCAGGACATTTTTCTCCCTGCTCTGACCTCATCACTCTTGCTTGGCTGGCCATTCAGAGAACCAGAGTCTCACCCTGTGTGTCAAATGTAGCATTAGGCACCAGTCCTGTGGTCTGCATTATGTCCTTGTTGTTAGTGTGACCTTATTTGGAAAAAGAGGTCTCTGCATATGTAATCTTTATGGCAAAGTCATTCAGGTTCCTACTGCAGCTTGACAGAAACACACACACACACACAGGCACAGAACACATGTGCACACACATGAAAATATTGCATAGGGACACATATAGGCACTTACACACATCATACATGCAGGGACACATACATTCACAAGCATATGCAAGAACTCTATACAAAAACACACATGAATATGCATTCAACACATATGCACACACAGGAGAACACTCTACAAAGGCACACTCAGGCACATACACACAGGCATACACATGCAAACATGGGCATGTGCAGTATATACACATACACAAGGACACTATATAAGGACATAGAATGGGAAAATCAAGGCAGGGGTAGAATGATGTCACAAGCCAAGGAATTCCAGAGGCCAGAAGACACGGGAAGAAGCAAGGAGTCTATGTCTAGAGCATTAGGGGGAGCGCAGCCCCACTGACACCTTGATTTTGGATCTCTTGCATCCACAGCTTTGGGAGAATGAATTTATGTTGTATCCACTCCCAGGTTTTGGCAGCTCTGGGACAACTCAAGTGAGAGCCAACCTTCCCAGTCCCTCAAGATACTGACCATTTGCAGGGATTCAGAGCCTCCTGCGCCAGTGTGTGTTGAGAGCTTTGGGCTATGGCCTCTTTCAGGTTTCCTGCCACTGCTGAAGCCCCTGGAGATAGAGAGAGGTCCACACCCAGTGCTCAGAGCAGGGCAGGACTCAGACAAAAAGAGACGGGTAGGTCACCTCTGACCAGGTGAGCAGAGGCAGTGGGGAGCCCAGAGATCCACAAGGCATAGCACCTATAGGCTGAAATATACAAAGGGGTTTGAACTTAAACTTGTTACTGTTGGCACCAGGAGCTGTGACAGGGAAGCCCTGGGGAGAAATGGCATTTTCAGTCAATTGTCCTGTTGATAACCCAGAGGCTGGACATGAAGGGGAACATGCAAGCTGAGGCCCTGGAAGGGAGCAGGAGGGTGCAGCTGATGCAGAAGGAATGGATAATGACTTTGAAGGACTCCGGAATGTTTTGCATTTAGGTATTGAGAGAGAAAGGAGAGCCATTGACCGTCAGGTATGCAGCTGGTACCTGGGAACAGAACTGTCCGTGAGGGAAAGGTAGCGTCTTAGTTACTGCTCTCTCGCTGTGAAGACACCATGATCACGGGAGCATTGAACTGGGGGCTTGCTCACAGTTTCAGAGGGTTAGTTCATGATATCATGGTGGGGAGCGTGGCAACAGGCAGAGGGGCGTGGCACTAGAGTAGTATCTGAGAGCTTGCATCCTAAACCATATAAGGGTCTGGTGTGGTCTTTTGAAATCTAAAGCCCACCTGAGTAACACACCTCCACCAACAAAGCCACACCTCCTAATCCTTCCCAAACAGTTCCACCAACTCAAGGGCTGAGCCTACAGGGACGATTCTCATTCAAACCACACCTCAGTGGCCACGAGGAAAGAGAGGAGAGATGCTGGGCTCTGCTGGGGCAGACGAGCAGAGGCTGTGCAGGCAGTTCTAGAGCTTGGCAGGAAGACAGCATTTCCTCTACTGATGGGACAGTAAGACAGGAAGGGGTCTGTGCCATGGACATAGAACTTGTCCCACAGGGTGAAAAGACTATGGACAGTTGACCACTGTCTGGTACTGAGGGTCAGTGAGGCTGGAGGACAGTGAGTCACAAACACAACTGGAAGGTAGGACTTTACAAGTGCATGTTTGACATGACATGAAGGACCCATGGAAGGCTTCTAGCAAGCCATCGTGGCTGTGTGAGGGCACACCTGCCATGTTTTGCTTTTCCCGATGTCTCCTCTCTTCACCTCCATCAGACCCTCTTGTTGGCTCTGTCACTGTCCTGACACCTCAATGACCATATGGCTTAGAGCAGACCTAGGAGGTGAGTGCGGGTGAATGCCCAGACACCCTCATGGGTGCCCTTTTCTCATGCCCGAGCCACACTCCCATGCTCACCAGTGTGGCCATGAGCTGCTGCCAACAGTTGAGAAGCTGAGGGTGGGTTGAGGCCTCCAGCCTGGTTGGATGACAGGTACCTGACCCCTGGTCCCTCCACACCTAGCTGCAGTTGTGTCCCTTCTTTGCAGGGCCCGTCGCCATGGGCGGCTCTTCTCCTCCGATTCTTGGGGATTGTGCCACGCATGCGCCAAATGATCCAGTCCCTCTCTGATTGCTGCCTACCAGGTTGGTCTGTGTGCACTGGTGTGGTGGCTTTTCTGATGTGACCCCAGGCCCTGTTCTCAGTCATAGGTTTTAGCATGAACAGGCATTCATGTGGTCTGTTTGTCCTCATCTCTGTGAGAATTACGTATACTTAGGAAACATTAACACGGTGAAATATTTAAATGGATTCTAAGATATATGGTGCAAAATTTAGTCATCTCTCATCACCTCCCTCCATCTCACTCTCTTCCCAAGAGAGCTGCACAATTTGTTACAGTGGAACATCTGCAAAATGTTCCCAAAGAGAAGGAGAGGTGCCTCTCCCCACACGCCTCCATTACACCTGTGAGATTACATTAAACCACTACTTGCTTTTTCTCTGGCCCTGGTGTATTTTGAAGATCCTCATGTGCCAATTCAACTAGATCTATGTCGGCTTAAAGCAATGGTGTAGAACTCTATGGGGTGTCATAACTTGGCTAACTTCCCTCTTGATGGCTGATTAAGATTCTTTACATTCTGTTGCTATTCCAGAGAACGCTGTGGCGTGTGTGACTTAGCACAGCTCCCAAGGAGTGAAACTGCTGGGTGACATGGGTACACATGATGAATACCAGCAAGCTCTACCAGATTGCCAGCCAAGCAGAACAGGAAGAACCTGGGGAAGTGTGTCAGGTGCTTCCTGAGCAAACGAAAGGCCAGAGTTTACACCCTCAGCACTCACACAAAGGCTGGGCATGGCTCTACTCCAGCTGTTGGGAATAGGGTGGAGACAGGCAGACCCTCACATGACCGCTACTGGCCAGCTGAGCTGATGGGTGAGCTCCAAGTTCAACAAGAGACTTTGCCTTAAAAAGACGACGGAGGGCTGACAGAATGGCTTAGCAGGTTTGGGTCCCCACCTCTGAGACTGATGGCCTGAGTTCAACCCTTAGGACCCACAAGTTGGAAAGGGAGTACTGAAGGGGAGTACTGACTCCTGCAGAGAATCCTTTGTCCTTCACAGAAGCACTGTGGTACGAGCGTGCACACACACGAGCATGCACACACAGAGAGAAGTGTGCACACATGCTCAAACACACACGCACACGCACGCACACGCACATGCACGCACGCCTGTCGTCCAACAGTGTGAACTGTCAGCTTCCTTGGTGTCCTCCTTACTCTGTTACCAAGTAAACATCAAACAAAAAGGCACTTCCTCCATCTGTTTTGCATTTCTCCTGTTGCCTTTGAGACTGGGTAGGTCTTGGTCTGTTTGTTGGCCAATCATGTACATTCTGAAGCTTGCTAATCATCTGTTGCCGTGGTACCCATTGGGTAGTTGGAATTTATGCTGCCTTGGAGTCACTCATTCTAGTTGGTATGTCTTCTGTTGTATATTTTTTCTGGTATTTTCTCCATGTCTGGTTGGTTTTTGTTTTGTTATACTTAGACAAGGTCTTACTATGTAGACCAGGCTGCCCTCAAACTTGTGATTGTGGCACAAGGAATGTCTGAATGCATATGTGAGAGGATGTATCAATCAGGGGTTGGGAAAGTGCCGGGGAAATGTAGCTTGGATGTCTGAGCCCTGCATCCCAGTCATTCTCTGGAGGACCAAGGCTTGATGCTCTCTTTCCCTACATCCATTTCTCCAACTGCACAGTTGCGCTGTCTATGCTATGCTTCCTCATGCCAGATATCTTAGGGATCACAGACATTCCACCCTTGAGTTAAGCTCTGCATTGAGCTGGACCCTTTAGTCCAGCAAGGCTTGGGGAGGTGGTTACGAATGCCTGGTGTCTGGCCCTGGGGTGGATCATTTTCCCCAAGGGCTCCCACCTGGGCTGGTGCTGACATCTCCAGGGCTTTGCATAAGGAGCTGTATTAGTCAGCTCAGACTCACGGAACAACACCACGGTCTAAACAGTTAAAGCAACAGAAACTCACTCTCTCACGCCTGGACACTAGAGGCCCAAGGTCAGAGTGTCAGCAGGTTTGACCCCTTCTGAGGCTACTTCCCCTTGGCTTGCTTTCTCCCTGTTGCATGGACTCTGGATGTCCATATCCTGATCTGCCTTTCTTAGAAGGACGCCTATCAGAGGAGGTTCGCCCTGCTCCGTGGCTCCATTCTGTTAGAAGCATCCTTTAAAGGCTTTAGCTCCAAGCATAATCCTGTTCTTAGGGCTTCTGGTTGGAGATCAAATTAGGATCTGGGGCCTTTCCTCTAACAAGGTGAGCTAGTGAGAGCGAGCGCCATTTCTGGCTGAGGATCTGGCAAGCAAGACTCTGAGCCTAAGTCACCCAGCAGGTAGGTTACAAATCTGAGTCCAGCCCCAACCTCTGGGAGACCTGACTGTCACCATAAGGTGGGGACCCACAGTCCTAACCCCCTGCTCTCTGTACTATCCCTTGTCCTTCTACCCATGGTTTAATAAAGCTCACTGTCCCTGAACAAAGTACCTAATCTTCAAAGACTCTTTCTTCCCAGTTTCTCTCCTCTTGGGAAAGGGTTTCAAATACTGTGGTCAGTTGGTTGAATGTGATTTTTGTCACTGTGGGAAATACCATGCTAAAAGGCAAAAAGTGTCTAGAATATAAAAAAATAGCCAGTGATCTTATATCCCCACACTGCCTTTGAATGTCATGTATTTTTTCTTCCCCTTCATTTATTTCCCATCTTAGGCATCTAATTAAACAAGCTACTCCATGGCTAGTCCTTTACCCTACCGTTATAGCTAACAGTTTCCCACTCTTTATAATCATGTTCATGGCCCTGTAACAGTCCACAGAACCGGTATCCTCTTAATGTCTGGTTCATCCTTCAGTTGTTGAGCGTTTGACTTTTCCATTTGTGTTACTACTGACAGTGAGGCAGCGAGCATCTCTGTACAGAAAGCCTTCTGAGTCTCTTGTTCATTTCCTGAGGGAGAACTCCCAGGACTTGGATTGCTGAGTTTAGGGCAACAGAAGCAAGACAGCTTTCGATGAGCTATCGTATCCCTATATGGGATGAGGCACCAACATCCCCCATTCCAGAACAGGAACACATCGGCTTCCCAGCACTCTCGGCGATGACGGTATTAGGTTGTAAATGACTAAATAAATTTGTGGCAATTTTAATATATGTAAATGAGCTCATCAAATCTGTTAATTTGTGTTGATTTAATGACCACCCCAGGGGAATATTCCATAATATCTATAATACTTTCAGTTGTATTTGTTGTCACCTTAAGTAAAAAAACAAGTCATGATTGGAGTCTAAACAAGTGAACAGTCTTCAGGGATTGGTCAGTGAAAGGAATATCTAGGCTCCAACAAGAAAAAGACTCTGGTTAATAACCAATATGAGCTGTTGAATGGCGACTGTAAAGAGGCCAGTGAGGAACTGGCTGGTGGCACCAACCCCAACTGTGCTTCATGGTACTCAAGAGAGCTGTCTTCCAGAGCTGGCAACCCCTTGCTGCCCACCAGGCTCAGCCCCCAGAGGACCATCTCTTTTGGTGCCCCAACAGTACAACGCATGTGGGGCAGAATCGGTCCGGGCTCTGTCCTTTTTATGAAACAGATGTGAATGGCACATTCTTTCCCATAATAATTTTGTAACTTTAGCATAATCAATGACAGTTTCCCCCTCAGACATGATTTTAATTGCCTAGCAACCCAGTCTCACAAATTGCTTTTGAATGAATTCTTTTCACTTATTTATTAATGACAATGGTAGTCAGCGCCTATATATGGTTATTCTTAGAACACTGCTTCTTTAAAGCTTCATTCTTAAGGTAGCTGCACAGGGGCACAGGCCATTACCTCTGGGTAACCCCTTTGTCCTGTACAGAGGACAAAGGGAGCTGTGAGGTGGGGTGCATATCAGAAGTACAGACTTGAAGGCAGCACAGTGGAGAGCTGGAGAAGGCAGGAGGGGTTTGGTTTGATGGGCTCAGACAGGTGGGGTTCATGGTAGATGACTAAGCCACTTGGAGCAACCAATTAATTGATCTCATCTCTGAGTCACCCCTGCACCCATTCAATCAGTGAATACCTATTAGGTCACACTGGAAGCTGGGAACAAGGAGGGAAGACCACACTCTCTGTCCTCAGGGAGTTCGGTCTGTGCAGGAAACTGGCAGTGAGTAAAGTTCCAATAGGGCACACAGGATGGAGGAGAAGAAAGAAACCTGAATCCTAAGAAACTGGCCCCCGAGTCTGCTGTTCTAACAGGCCAGCTTCTGTGTGGCTTCCACTCGATTACAAACATGTTGTGTGAGGTGCTTTTCTTCCAGCATTTTGGGTTTTAGTGTAATTTTTTTTTGTTTTTTGTTTTGTTAAAGATTTATTTATTTATTATATGTAAGTACACTGTAGCTGACTTCAGACACTCCAGAAGAGGGCGTCAGATCTTGTTACGGATGGTTATGAGCCACCATGTGGTTGCTGGGATTTGAACTCCAGACCTTTGGAAGAGCAATTGGGTGCTCTTACCCACTGAGCCATCTCACCAGTCCTTAGTGTAAGTTTTAGTCTGTGCTGCCATTGCCTAGGTGAGTTTAGACGGCTCTTTGGCATCCATGAAGCTGATAACACAGACATCCCCCTGCAGCTAGGCTCTTAGGTTGAATCTCTCTTTCCTGCCAGTGGTAACAGGCACAAAGTGTCTCTCCTGCTGAAGCCTCATATCCTCAAGCTGGGCTGCAGGGTGGAGACATGCCTATGACTCTCACTGTACTGCTTGCCACATTGCACTTTAGAGCCCTCACGTTAGCTTCTTTTGTCCTCTCGCCTCTGGCACTAGGATGGACATTGGAAAAATGTGTACATGCATGAACACACACACACATATATGCACAGGTGCACACACCAATTTGTGTACGTGAATTTAAGTGTGTGTGTGCGTGTGTGTGTGTGTGTGTGTGTGTGTGTGTGTGCATGTGTGCACTAGCCTAAGAAAATAGGAGCCTGGTGTAATCAGAGCCTGGTTAGCAGTGTCCCAGTGGTGAGTGGAGGTGATGCTGGGTCCCTTGACCTTGCTGCTTGGTCACCTGTGACCCTTCAGCTAACATACCTAGCTACCTGCCCTCCTATGCTGGACTCTAACCATTCTGCATGAGCACAACATGATAATGTTTTGGTGTGGCTTACAGTATAAAATAAAAATATGTAGAAAGATGGCACAGTCTGTGTGCACGCACATGTGTGTGCAGATCAAAGGAGTGTGCAGATGTGTGCATGCCCGTGTGTTCATGTATGTGCACACACATGTGTGTATGTATATGTGCTTACGTGTTTGTGTGCACGTGCTCTCCCTGTACTTCCAGATTATTTTCTTCTGCATTATTATTATTATTTTATTTACTACTTCACTTTCTTTTCTAGATGTGTTTTCTTTGCTGACCCCTCGAGTATCCAGAGTGGCGGAGTGTGGGGAGACAGGCAGGACTGTGTTCTCTTGCCCTGCCCTTCCTGCTCAGGACAGAGGTGCAGCTTTTAGTCCAATTCTTCCAGCTTCCATGATACTGAACATGTGGCTAAATATCCTGCCCTGGACTGACTCCTGCACACACAAATCTTATTTAAAAAACAACAACAACAACAAAAAAAAAACTGCTCGTAAACTGAGGGCTGGGGCTCACTGTAGTCCCGCTACTGGGGACGTTAAGCAGGTGCTTCAGGCCTCCCAAAAGTAGGAAGATTAGGGGCCCGGTGATATGGCTCTGTCTAGAAATTGCTGCCGTGTGGGTTCATATGTAGGATCTTGACTCTGACGTTGAGCAGCATCTTTTGGGTAGTAGTACTGAGTATGGACTGCGGGCAGCCAGAGTGGAAACTGGAAGATCTTCTGGGCCGCTTTCTAAGAGTCCATGATACCGGAGTGGGGTGGAGAACAGAGGGGATGTGTTTTCCGGGCACTGCCCTCAGGATGTGCTGGCCCAGTGGTCTTAAAGGCTGATCAGTCAAGTAAGTCTCTGAGGTTTCTTAGCTGAGCAACTGGGAGGATCCTGCAGTTAGCTGACGGGAGAGGTGTGGAGGAAGGCTTGGGAGAAAGCTCTAGGGGATCACAAGAAACTCACATTTGGACACTGGGTTTGTGATGCCCGCCAGATTTCCACAGGACGCTTGTATTCATAAAAGTCTGAACAGAGACAGATGTCCCCAGATGCCTAAGGTCCTGTAGCAGAAGTGCCTAAAGGAGCTGAAGTCCCTGGGGCCCCCGCCTGTTGCCTTCCTCCTAGAAGGTAGCCAGGTAGCTGCAGGTGGCTGGACACAGATGCATCAGCTGCCGTGGCGCGCTTAGAAGGTGACCGGGTCTCAGCGGTGACCTCAAATTCCTGGAATCACCCACTGTCAGTCTCTGGGCCACCCTATTTCCCACGTGTCCCGGCTTCTCAAGGACACCCTTCCTTTAAAATGCAGCAGCACGGAGCCTGCTGCTGCAGGGGGCGGCACCTTCGCTCGGATTTTCGCTAGCAGACGTGACGTGGCCGCGGGAAGCCCGCCCCAAACCCCGCGCCCCGGTGCTCGCGGGGTCGCAGGGCTGCGGCGGCGCAAGCTCTGGGGGAGGAGGCGGGAAGGCGGCTCAGCTCGCGCGGCGCCGACGGGGTTAAGGGACCGAGCTCAGGGCGGCCCGGTGCTCTGTGCGACGCGACGCCGGGACCCGCGAACGCTCGCCGCCGCCGCCGCCGCCTCCGCCCTGCGGTCCTCCGAGCTGCTCGCCCGGGACCCGGCGCCATGTAGCGCCCAGCCGCTCGGAGGCCGCGGGCCGCGGGGATGAAGGGACGCGGCTGCTGGGAGACGGCCTCCGTGCGCTCCTTCTGCAGCTCTGGCTGCCTGAATAAATTTAAGAAGGGTTAGTGCCACCGGCTTTGCGAGGCCGGGCTCCCCTCGCACGTACGCACGCACGCCCCGCGCCGGGCTTTGCGGCAGGACCAGTCCATGCGAGCCTCTGATGTCACTTGCTCGTGGCGTGGGGATCGCGGGGAGCCTCGGGGAACCCCTTTCCCCGCACTCTGCTGGAGTACGCTGCGCAGTGGCTTTGCGCATGGCGAGTTTTGGAAAGGGGACTGCGACTAGAGATGAGCCGGGGTCAATTATTCTCTGGGGGTGAAAAAGGAAAAGAAATTTAATCCAGCTGTTCATGGACAGGAGAGGGGGTCTGGGGGAGGCAGTCGTGTTGGCCCGCCCCCAACAGTTACCCCATTTCTTCCCCAGTCGGCCTGGAGTCTACTACCTCAGGGCCTTTAGGCTCCTTGAGCGCTAGCAGAACTGCAGCGCCATCCTTGTGGGCCTCATCCTCATTCACCCTATCTTTCTTTAGGTCTGAGCAAGGGCCAGCCCTGAGAATGTCCCTGTCCTATGGTGATCCTAACTGCCCCAGTGTCCTGGCAGAAGCCTGCTGGCGATCTGGCTTCACCTTGAGAGGAAACTGCTGCTTTGCAGTCTTGCAGCCCCTTAGTCTCTCTCGCCTGCCATTTTTGATGCTTGAAACCATTTTTGGAGACTGCCGTGAGTGAAACTCGCTCTTTACCTTGAGGAGAGTTTCTGGTCTAGTGCCACTCACTTGGGAAAATCAGGATTCTTTAACCCTGTTGACCTAACAGACAGAGGCAGTTAACTTCACTCAGTATGACTTGATTAGAAACAGCTCTTTTTATGCTACAAATGCCCCTTGGCCTGGCCTGTAGTAAACCTTGCGATTCATTTTGCTCGTTGCCTGGCGATATCAATGCCTTCTTGGGGTCTGGCTAGCTCCGGTGTTCCCCGGACTTGCAGGACACCAAGCCTCAGCCTGAGTGTGGTCAACCTGTAGCATTCTGAACACAGGCGTAGGGTTTTAGAGGTTTCAGACGCAAACACACTCAGTATTTCATCCTGAGCTGCGATTATGGTTGGGTCATGTGAATGCCACCCAGTGCACGTTTTCTGCTCTTAAGGGTTGTTTTTAATCTCCAGTTTTTTACTTCGGATATAGAGTTTGTGCATGTGTAAAGCTAAGTGATGATTCTATTATCGATTTGGGTTTATTCAGAGGGATGAGTCTTGAAGTCGTCAGTAAGAATAAGCATCAGATGTTAAGTTGCTTTTCTTTCTGCGCCCACAGAGCAGTTTTGATTGCTGTTACGTGAAGATTTAAAGCAAACAGTATGGGATGAAGTGTCAGCCTGCTCTCTGCTTGGTTGTGATAGAAGGCCACAAGTGTATGTGGAAGCGAAGGTGTGATCAGGGCAGAGTCTGAGCGACCTTGGGGCCCACTTCCCTCTTTATTTCGTGTCAAGGTCATCCTGGTGGGTGTATGTGATGTTTGTAGTGTTTAGAATGAGGCCTGGAATGAGCTTAGAGTGTCACCAGGGGACCCCGTGGCCAATGTCTTAGTCAGGAGCAGGCAGATTTCAGGCTCCAGTCTGGAATCCCTCGGGACCAGCAGAGGTGTGTCCCTGAAGTGCTCTCTGTAGGGGAAGGTGAGCTTAGGAAGTCCCAAGCAGAACTTTAGGACCAAGCTGTCACCCTTCAGTTTTTAACCTTGACGGTGCCTGCTAAAGGGAGAGAGAAATCGGGGAGACTCGGGCTGATAGAGGCCTGGTTACCATCAGCTGCGGGACGTTGGTGTTTTCCTTGTGCGTGGAGAGAACTCCAACCCCACTCACTCCACAGATGCGGGTCTCCTTGGCTCAGACACCATGAAATGTCCTTAGACATGTTTCTCCTTCTAGAGGGGTCCTAGTGAAATCGTGTCGCATGCCGAAGCCCATCTTACCAAAGAAGAGGGAGCTAGGTGTGCCACCTGCCCTGGAGGGTGGGGGTTGCGATCTGGCCTACGATAGGCTCAGCAACAGAACTTTGTGGCCTGGGGAAATCAATTCCCCTGGGCAGCTCCCCTGGAAGTCCCATTTCGTCATTGGGCCAGAAGGAGACCTGGCTTCTTAGGCTCCTGTCTTGACTCTGCTGCTAGGTCACATGTTCCCGATCTATCTCTAAGCTGTCTGCAGCAGCCAACTCCTGACCCCACGAAGAGCTTCACGAGGGAGCTCCGAAAGGGTAGCCTCCAACACAGCTCAGCCCTAAGCTCTAGAGGAGGAGTCTGTGGCAGGAAGTCATTGCCTGACCTCCAGCTGGCTTCCTAGCCCTTCAGTCCTGACTTCCCTCTGTTCAAAGACTGGAGCATTAAACCTGCCTTTCCAGGGCCAGGGAGATGGCTCAGCAGGTGAAAATTCTTGTCACTAAGACTGCCAGCCTGAGTTTAGTCCCTGGAACCCATGGTGGGAGGAGAGAACCAGTTCCCATGACCACACACACACACACACACACACACACACACACACACCGTGACACATGTGCATACACACAAATGTTTGCTTGCTTCTTGACCTCTTTACCTAGCAGAGAGGCTGAGATGAGCTATTGTGTATTTTGTGTGATCCTATCTCTGTGCTTCAAACAGAGCCTCAGAAGCCACAAAGGGGAAAGTCCCATGCAGAGACTTGGGGAAGCTGCATTCAACCCAGGTGTTGTTACCCAGCGAGGTTCACCACTGTACCTGTACACCACATAGCATGTCACTCTGTACACCAGTCACAGGAAACTAGGAGGCTTGCAAAAGAGAGTTCATTGGAAATGCAGCCATAGGAGGAGAGAGAGAGAGAGAGAGAGAGAGAGAGAGAGAGAGAGAGAGAGAGAGAGGAGGAGAGAGGAGAGAGAGAGGACAAACCCACATCTGTTTTCTGAGGACAGGGTTCAGACACAAGCACAAGCTGAGGGGTGCATGTTCTGCAGTGGCCGTGGACTTAGAGGAGGCAGAGCAGACAGACGCGCAGAACAGGCAACGTGGGGATGTGAACCCAAGCCTGATCAGATGCTTGCTGGTACAACACGGCATCATCAACGCCCTAGTTCATGTTTGAGAGTGGTGTGGTTGAGTTACGCAAACAAATGGGAAGAAAAAAAGTTTCGGTGTTTTAAGTAAATTTACGAGTTTGTGTTGAGCCATATTCACAGATACCCTGGGCAAAGGTGGTCTGTGGCTGCAGGCTTGATATACCTGATGGAGAGATTAGGTGTCCCCAGGTTCAGCAGCACAGCTTTCTGCCTATGTGGGGTGTGTGTGTGTGTGTGTGTGTGTGTGTGTATGAATATGTGTGAGTGTGTGTATATGAGTGTGTGTATGAGTATGTATGTATAAGTATGTATATACATGAATTGTGTATGCATGAGTGTATGTGAGTATGTGTGTGTGTGTATGTGAATGTGAGTGTATGAGTATGTGTATGTGTGTGAGTGTATATTTGTGTGTGTGTATGTGAGTGTGTATTTGTCTCTGTGTGTGTATTAAGCGTATATATTGTTTTGGGCTGGAATGCAGATCTGGAAGGCTGTACAGGGAAGACCAGAGCCCAGCATGCTGTGTACCCAGAGGTCAGACCAGGCAGCCTTGAGCAGGCTGTACTCAGTGCTGTGAAGATGGAACTTTCTCTTGCTCTCCTGTGAACTAGCTCCTGTCTCCTGGGCCCAGCTCATATTGGCTGTGCCTGTGTGGTACAGAGAGCCAAACTGACTAAGGCTGTGTGTCCAACACAGGAAGAGTCTGGGGTGATGGAAGCTGGCACAGGCCGTGAGGGCAAATCACGAATGGTGATGAGACTCCCTGGACGTGTGTGGTCATGTGAGTCTTGGGTACTTGGTCATAATGTAAGTCCTGGGTACTTGGCCATAATGTGAGTGTCAGGTACTTGGTCACAGTGTGAGTGCCTGGTACTTGGTCATAATGTGAGTGCCAGGTACTTGGTCATAATGTGGGTACTTGGTTATAATATGAGTGTTGGGTACTTGGTTATAATGTTAGTGCCAGGTACTCTTGTGTTCTGAAAGCCTGTCAGGTTTTATTGTTTTTGAGATGGGTCTTCACTGTGTGGCCCAGGCTGGCCTCGAACTCGTAACTGTACTGCATCTGCCTCTCAGGATTGCAAATGTGTATACCACTGTGCCCAGCCTTGTGTTTGGTGTTTTTGTTGTTTTGTAACTAGTCCCTCCCCTACCTCCATTATCTTTGAGGGCTACATCAGGAACCACTCTCAGAGGAGCCCCTCAGAGCACCAGTACAAGTTGATGTAGGTAGGGTACAGGGCCCTTCAGAAAGTCTCAAATTGGGTCTGGTTGGGAACAGCTTCTCAAAGGGCTTGCTCTGACATTCACTGTGGGTCACATGAGCTGAGTTCCTGTGAGGTCACAGGTCTGAAGCAGGGGGCTGGCTCTGTTCTAGATGCACATGTTCTGGGTTCAGAGGAACTGGCCTAGCTCAGGAGCTGAGCCTCCAAGGAAGCTATTGTCCTATCCTCTCATTTATTTATTTGGTTGCTTTGGTGCCACTGGGGCAAGTGGCTTTACTAGAGGGTGGGAGGAAGGAAGGGAAAAAGAGGGAGCAATTGATAAATCTGTTAGGCAAAAGTGAAAAATCACAGAGGACTTCCTGGTGGAAGTAACCCCTCCTGTTACAGGATGCGTACAGTGGCACAGATGGGAATAAGAACAGGATAGGAGTCAGGAGGTCAAATGTCTCAGAGCCTTGTGACAGGCTAGAAGTGGGAGGGGAGTGGGTCAGAAAGGACAGGCAGGCAGACTGAGGCTGTGACACCAGGCCTTGTGAGGTGACAGCTATTAGTGTCTGGGCATGAAGGCATGGTAAGGAGGGTACAGCCCTGGCATCTCTGGAGATGACCAATAGCTCATGGAAAGGAAACTTCACTTCAGGGCTGCCCATATTAACGGTTTTCCCTGTACCCAGTGGTTACTACTGCTCAGTGTGGCCCCGTGAAAGGGGACCTATGCAGTCACATGTGTGGAAGCCCCTTGCTGCTCATTAACACTTGTTACCTGCTCACGTGAGGACACTGGTGGATTTTAAGCTCCTGTGTGATTTTTACATGCCAGTCAGGAACAGTGCCTCACTGCCCTCATTTGCACAGGGGACAAAGATGGTTTGGAGGCAGAAGTCTGACTGGGTAACCTGGGCCACCCCTGATCCCCATACAGAAGGAAAACGAAGCCACCATAGGGCTTTGAAGGAGAGCTGTGGCACCCTTGGTGTTAGCATTTTGTTGCTGTGACAAAACAAAGAGACTGTGACTTTGTTTAGACCACATTTGTCGGTACTTGGTTGGCTGATGTTGCTTCTGGGCCCAGAGGGCACAGAATACCATGGTAGAAGGGCTGGGGCAGGGGTATTGAATTGCAGGAGGTGGGGAGAGGAGGAGGAGGATCAGCCACCAGGAAGTTAGGCCCCCTGTGCTCCGGCTCCTCTCAGGAGTCCCTCTGCCAGTGACCAGACCCTCCAGTGTGAGCCTTTGGCGGATGCGCTTAGTTTCAAACCATCACATCCATACGGTGCCCCAATAACACAGCAAGCAAGAGGACTATTGGCTTTATCATTTTACAGATGGGGAAACTGAGGCTCAAGGAGGAAAACTGACTGTCCTAAGATCACACAAGCAAAAGTCTGATGGGTGTCTGCATGCCAAAGGGGTGGCCGAGGAACAGAATGCACTGGAAGGCCCAAGCTGCAAGGAGGAAGCTCAGACCCAGGAGCATGCAGAGGGTGCCTCCAGGGAGGTTCCTTGTCACTTGGGAAAGGCTAAAAGCAGGCGGCGTTAACAGTGCTGTGGTGTTTCAGAGGCAGAGAGAAGGGTAGAGAAGTCACCACATGCTGTCTTTTGCATATATCAGAAAGTCTTGTTTCTCGGTTATTCTCTCATGCTGTGTGGGGCGCACTGTCTGTAGCCAGTTGACTGAGGTCCATCCCAGAGGGGTGGAGGGCCCTACACCTCATTCACAGGCCAACGGGCCTCCTGGTCCTTCTGCACCTCTCCACTGAACGAGCTTAGGCCTGAATAGGGCCCTGTGGCCAGAGTTGGCGTCCAGGGCATACAGGAGGTCATCAAGTGGAGAATCAAGACTATTCAGTGGGGCGAACGCACAGGAGCTGAGAAAGGCATTGCAGCGAGCCCATGAGGAGGGCCCTCTGCGGATAGGCAGCTGAGGGGTGGGGAAGCAGGGGCAAAGTGCTACAGAGGATGCCAGCCCTGCGTGTTGTGAGCATGCTTGGGCGGGAGCAGGGGGCAGGTTGGGGAGCAGAGCACTGTGAGAAGAGGGAGAGTTTAGCAGAGGCTGGGAGAGCAGGTATCCCTCACCCTCACTGCTACACACACGGGCTGAATTTATGTCTGTGACAGCTCAGAGACCCGGGTGGGAAGCAGCCTGCGGTGCTGGCTTCTAAGGGCAGGCTGGGTGATCAAAGTAAATCAGAAAGTGTACCAGAGAAGAGGAACACACCATCTCGTATGGCCATGGCCCAGGGTACTCAGTAAACATGGGGTCAACAGAACTATGTCAGGCATCAGGTTTCCCAACCGTGCAGCCTACAGTGTATTTTTCTCAGAGGCCCCCAAGAGTCTAGGGAAGACAGTACAGACCCTGGGGGCAACTTCATCCGTTGCTTTGAGACTGCAGTGGGCCCACTTGGAGCCTTGACAGACTCCCCAAGACCCTCACTTCCACTTATCCTAAGATTGTTATATTATTTTGCCGGGGGGGGGTGTACTCTTTTCTTGCAACTATTGGACATGTGTTACAATAAAAATGAATCGGGCAGTGGTGGCACACGCCTTTAATCCCAGCACTCAGGAGGCAGAGACAGGCAGATTTCTGAGTTTGAGGCCAGCCTGGTCTACAGAGTGAGTTCCAGGACAACCAGGGCTACACAGAGAAACCCTATCTTGAAAAAAATAAAATAGACAACAAAAAACAAAAAAACAAAAAAAGAAACAAACAAAAAAACTACCGTGTCTAGTGTGGTTGGCCCCCTCCCCCCTAGAATTATGCAGTACACAATTGTTCAGTCATAAGCAACAGCCCTGTTAACAAAAGCATTTATCAGAGTAAGACAGTGGTCTCTGCTAACTCAAAGCAATAAACAGAGGGCCACTCAGGTGCCAGGCCAAGACAGGTGACCCCATTATGGCTCAGGTATAGGCCAGAGTTGGAACAGGGCTCACCAGGACACCAAGTAGAGAGACATCGGGGTAAGCAGTGGACTGAGGAGAACCCAGTCTAAGATGTATTCTCAACACAAGGTTGAACTGGCGCTCACGCCCCTCCCCCACCTTGGACCTCTTCAAAGAGCATCCTACAGGGCCGGCCACTCACTGCCCGTGTAGGCATGATTCATTCTCCGGTGCCCAGTTTTCCTGTAAGGGGCCAGTCAGCTCACACCAGCCGTGCATCTGACCACACAGAGGAACAACATGAATAATGACGGAGCCATGGGCCTCGGGCTGCTAAAGATAAACTGCCTTTTATGTCCTTTCCAATGACGTTCGTGTTGGATAATGACTGCTGACGCACATCTGCAGAAATAGTAGCTGCCCACATCCACTGTTGTACCAGGACGGAAGGGAGTCGTGGACTCAGGCTTGCCACCCCACCTGGAGAGTACCTAGGGTTATTGCTGTGTAGTCCATGGGAAGTGAGGGCAGCTACTTGGTGCGCGGCTCGGCCTGGAGTGTTTCGTTTTACTTAGGGAGCGGCCCTGTGGATTGACCTAGATTCCCCTTCATCCCTGGAGCCATTTGGAGATTGTTCGTGTGTTGCGGAGTCCCAAGCCTTCTCTGCAACCCACATACTTTGCTCTTGGCCTGGCGGGGCCACTCTTCTGCCCCTGGACAGCTGCTGCTTTGAAGGATGCTCTTGGGACAGCAGTTCCAGCTGCTTAAGGTCACGGAGTTTATGGCGCGGTGACAGTTCAGGACACTATCGTTAGGTTCCTATTTCTGGTTCATACTTTTCCTTCAGATGATCGTCTCGTTTACATCTTTTTCCCATGGCAGTGTGGCCCAGGCAGTTCCCCACGTGACTGCAGGCTTGATTGTATCAAATGTCTCCAGAATGACTTTCAGACTTCTGTTCATCACTTCTCTTCTGCTCAGATCATCAGCGCAGCCAAACTGCTGCCTGAGCATCTTTGGCACAGAAGCTTTCTTCACTTGGGTTTCTTTCTGGAGCAAGTTCCCGGGAGTGGGACGCCTGCATACCAGGGTGTGAACACCTCCCTCTGGTGTCGCAGTCCTCCCTTGACAACACTGATTCATTCATGACATCCAAAACTTGGGCCTATCTTCCTTGGCACGCATGTGTTCTAAGGGACATTGTTGTTGGAGAGTTGGGTTGTGTGCTTGGATACACGTGTGTGCAGGTATAGAGTGGAGCCCAGAGATTGACACTCGGATGCCTTTCCCTATCATCTTCCACCTCTCACAGACCGTGGAGTCACTGATTGAGCTAGGCTGGTCAGTCAGCAAGCCTAGGGGTCTGCCTGTCTCCACCCTCCCCCTTCCCCTCCATCCTCCCCCTCCAGGACCTGTGCACACTGCCGGACCCAGCCTTCCATGGATGCTGGGATCCAAATGCGGGACCTTGAGTTCACACAGCAAGCACTTTAGCCACGGAGCTGTCTCCCCAGCCCCTCATTTCGTTTTTAAGGCAGGGTCTCACTATGGAGCCCTGGGTGGCCAGGGACTCGGGATCCCCCCTGCCCCAGCCTCTGAAGTGCTAGGCTCACAGGCATATGCTGGGTACAGCCTGTACCTCCTTAAGGCCTTGACTTGTGTTTGATGAACAAGAGGACTAGGCAGTCGTTGAGCGGCAAGCTTGGTTAGCAGGGTTGAGCGCCTGGGTTCCATTCCCAGCATCAGAATAAAACAAAACCAAGGCTGAGTTGTCCCCCCCCCCTCGTTGAGACATCCCCATCCCTGGGTGCCCCCTCCTGGCTAGGCAGCTGCCTTTTCTCCTGCCCTTCCTGGAAACCTAACAGGATGGACCAGATGCAGATTTGGCGAGTATCAGATGGAGTTTCTCTGGACCTTCATGCTAACTCACGGTTCTTAGGAGTCGGGATTCAGAGGAGTTGGGGTTCCTGCGTCTCTCACCTCCCAGCAACCCCTACTGCTTAACTTGTGGTCCCAGTGCAAAATTAAAATACAGATACCTCACAGGAGTTTTTGTTTCAAGACAGTAACAGCTGATCCAGGCAAGCACACAGGCCCTGTGAATGGCAGCCCTGTGAACGGCCATTCACGTGGGCTCGTGATGAGCCCAGGCCATGCCTAGTGTTCTAAATGGAAGTGGCCTGCTGGTCCAACCTCATCCTGTTATTTAGCTTTCACTGCGCCCACTCCTCATGAAGAGTTCAAGGCTAGGCCGCATGGAGTCTTGCTGCTCTGCCCCACAGTAGCCAGCACACACGGACCCTTGTCCTCCAAGGCCCAGTGCCCTCCCTGCGGCCATTTCTGCACCGCTCTGACCTCATCCTGTGAGCTTGCTGGTGGCCATCCGGCCCTTCTGTTCACTTTTGCCTGCTTTGGCCAAGCAAGGCAAGTGATCAAAAGCTTGCCTGGGACATTCTGGACACTTTTTCCATAAGAGTGGCCCTTTGTCCTCTTATGTCTCCTCTCCCCCAAGTCCTCTGCCCCAACAGGGACAGTGACTGTGTGTGTTATTGGTGATGGCTAGGAGCTGCTGGGCCTTTTCCTTAGTTGTTGACAGCATGCTCCCCCCAGGCAGCAGAGACAGTTGGCGATTACTTTCATAGGGCCTGTGACACAAGGTGGCATTCTGAATGGATTCAGTGGGTTATCACATGGGGTCAGGGAGTTTGGGGCTCAGCCCAGCAACAACTAGGGAGCATTCCTGGGGTGTCTCATGCATTGTAGAGCATGTAATCTTCTTCGCTCTTCCTTTCACAGGACACATGGTCCCATACTTCATCTTTCCCCCACGTTTTCAATGTTTGGATTAGGAAGGCATTGATGTGTGAATTTTCACTTACATTTGGGACAAGTTTGGCTCCCTATATGAAGGAAAATCATGTAGCCATAAATCCCAGCATCCTAAATTACTGCTACTGGCCGGGCCATGGTGGCGCACGTCTTTAATTCTAGCACTTGGGAGGCAGAGGCAGGCGGATTTCTGAGTTCGAGGCCAGCCTGGTCTACACAGAGTTCCAGGACAGCCAGTACTACACAAAGAAACCCTGTCTTGAAAAAACCAAAAAAAGAAAAAAAAAGAAAAAGAAAGAAAGAAAAAGAAAAGAAAAAAGAATTACTGCTACTGGCTGAGATTATTTTTGACATTTTTCTTTCCTGATTGCCAAGCTAAGACACATTCGTTACAGAAAATTCAGTGGAGGACTGAATTTAGAATATGGCTCAGCAAGAAAAGTGCTTGCCATGCAAGTATGAGGACCAGAGTTCAATTCCCTAGAACACATGTAAATGATGGGCAGGTGTGGTGGCCCACTTGTATTCCCAGTACTTGGGAAGCAGAGGCAAGGGCATCCCCAGGGCAAACTTGATAGATAAACTAGCCAAGTGGGCCAGCTCCAGTGATCAAGGAAGACACATAAGAGCATCCCCTGGCCTCCACATATACATGCAAACACACACACACACACATAGACACGCACAAAAAAAAAAAGACTTAGCAGTCTAGCACAGAGGTAACCATGGATCACACTAGCTATTCCACATTGACAGCAGCGTGCCTTTACCTCCCAGGTGATAGGATCCCACCACCACACTCAGCTTTTGCCAATCTCTTGCTCTCTGTCCATGACCCTAGCTGGTTTGAGGTCCTGTCCTCTATTTTGCAGATGGGAGCTGAGATCCTGAGACAGAGTTTGCAAATCACCCCCATAATTAAAGGGCCTGCACCCCACTGCTAGTCTCCCCAGGGACCCTCCACAGGATTCAATAGCACCTAAAACTCCAATCAAGAATTTATAGGATGGCAAGATGGTTCGGTGGCTAAAGGTGCTTGCTGCTAAACCCGATGATCTGAGTTCAGTCCCCAGAGAGAAATGAGCCCTGCGAGTTGTTAGCTGGCACATGCACCCGTACACATATGCCACAGACGCATCTTTATTTTCATCTCTTAGTGTCTTGTGGAACTACGGCTGCTTTGCCAGGCACTGCTTTTGTCTCCTGAAAACCCTAGTGCATGGCTGCAGCTACTGTAGTCAGGAAAGGCACTTTCATGAGGACTGGTCTTCTCTCATCTGCATTTCTCTCCAAATATTTATCATGAGAAGCTTCAAAGACAGAGAAAAGTTGGTCTTGTATCGTCAGCCTCTGTATGCTCACCATTTGTGTATTGTAGTCTGCCACTAACATGTCACCATATTAACTTTACCACCTGTCACCCTTCACATGAGTCCCCTGCCCCCTCACCCCTTGCCCCTCATTCCCCCCCACCCCCTCACCTCCTTGACTCCCTGACCCTCTTATGCCCTGCCTCCTTGCCTTCCATCCCCCACCCCCACTCCCTCACCCCCTTCCCCCCTGACCTTTACCCCTGCTCCCTACCCCCACCCCCACCCCATCCCTTTACTCCCTCACCCCCTACCCTCATCTTCTTGCCCCCACTCACTTCACACTATCCCTCACTTCCTATTCCTTTATCCCCACCCCTTGCCCCTTCCCTCCCATCCCCCCACCCNCACCCACTACCTCCTGCCTCCCTCCCCACCCCCACATCCCCCTACCCATCTTCTTGTTAGTAGTTCTCCTTGTTGGTTCCTTTACTGAGTGCTGGGATGAACAGGAAAACTCAGCCTCAAGCTAAGCAGGAACTCTACTGAAACAGCTACTTTTCTCTCTCTGTCCCATCTTTTTTTATTTTATTTTTTGGAGACAGGATCTCATGGATACCCCAAGCCGACCTCAAATTTCTTATATAGCCAAGGATAGCCTGGAACTACTGACCCCCTGCCTCCACTTCCTGATGCTGGGGTTGCATGTGTGCATGCATCTCCACACCTGTGTTTTGTTCTGTTTGCTTTGATTTTCATGCAGTGCCAAGGGATCAAACGCAGGGATTCGTGCATGCAAAGGTTTGTCAACTGAGCCACATCATAGCCCTCTTATCTTTAAAATCACTCTTCGAAGTGAACATGAAAAAAACAGTCAACCGGAACACTCACATCACTGGCAGCCCTGACCCCAGGGAGTGCAGTCCTCTGCTTGTCTGACAGTGTAGTTTCCATACACACCTCCAGGAGCTCTCACGTAGAGAAGCCTGTCCATTCAGGAAGGGGACTGTGGTCCACAGGACGTGTGGCTAACAAGCTTCCAGAGTGTGTGCAGCATCTTCCCCTGCCTGCGCCACGCTCACGGTTCACTCTGGCATGTGGAGATGTGGAAGCCATCCTTAGTCTCAGGACACGATGTCTCCTGTGGTATTACTTGGTATCCCCTTGCTATTCACAAGGGGAGTCTCCTCTAGCTGGCTGTGAGACTCAGCTCCTCGGTGACATCGCTTTCCACCAGGGATTGTCTTTTTGTAGGTGTGAGCGTCTCAATACGATGAACACATGCCTACTCCTTGTCAGTCTGTTATGAATTGTGCTTCCAACTTTTTGTGTTTTTACATGATGTATGGTTATTTATTTGTATTTTTACATTAATTAGAGTTACTCTTTTTGTGGAACTCTGACTACTTTATCATGTGCTAGGTTTGTCTCATGGTAACCTGAACTGCATAGCTGTAGTTACAGTCGGGCGATAAGGCTTTCTGTGAGGACTAGTAGCCTCTTACTTGCATTTCTCTCTAAATATTTACCATGAAAATCTTCAAACTCTGAGAAAAGTTGAAGTGATTGTATTGGCATCATCTGTATGCTCACCATCTGTGCTTATTGATAAGTATTTTGATTAGCTGTTTAATAGTGTTACTGAGTTTTAATCGTACTCCATAGGGATTCCCTTATTTAAAGCATGTGATTCCGTGTTTTTATAAACATTACCCGGTGACACAGCCATCATCACAGTCCAACTGTAGACTGTCACTGACTCTCATTAGTAGCCACTCTCTGTCCCTCAGCCCTCAGCAGCTACCAGGCTGCCCTTTGGCTCTGTAGCTCACGTGCTTTGGCTATTTCATCTGAGTCGGAGGTGCTTAACCTATGGGTTGTGACCCCCACTGGGGATCAAAAGACCCTTCCACAAGAAGTCACATATCAGGTATCCTAATTCATACCAGTTATAACGTAGCAAGGAAATAATTCTAGGGGGAGGTCACCACAGCACAAGGAGCTGTATTAATGCCTGGCTTGTTTCACTTAATGTGATGTCCTTCAGGCTCACCTGGGTTGCAGCGTGTCCCAGGACCATTGTGTGGGTGCACAACATTGTGTTTATCAACTGATGGTGGTCAGCACCAAGGTTTGAAGTGGGGATATGTTTTTATTTTTCTTTGGTAGACACTGAATAATGGGTGGGATCTCTGGGCCATGTAACTCTGTTGCTGGCTGTGGTTTAACTGGTGAATTGTTTACTGCGGTGTGAGGCAGACTGAAGTCTCATGCAATAGTTGGCTTCACTCAGAGCACCAGGCACTTCATACTCTAAGGGTTAAGAAGAATCTCATGAGTAAGGTGTTGGTAAAAAATATGCTTGTCTATAGAGGTACATGACTAACAACAGCTGAAGTAAACTCCTGCCCATACCACCTGGGAGGAGCACGAAAATACATGCCAAGCACAGCTCTGTGTTTTGAAGAAACTGGGGTCACAAGACTTGTTTTCATGGAGTTTTCTCACAAGCGCTCAGAATCCTCACACAACTCCATGTTTGGACTGCGTTCAGACATCTCCCGCTTTTTACATGCTAATAGCAGGATATTCAGAGTGATTTTGATATGAGAGGTTGCAGGTAGGTCTGATTATCATTTGGTGCATGAATAGCCTATAAGCAAGCGAATTATACTATTGGGACATTAAAACATTGTGTGTCTGCCCTGCCACTAAGATCTAAGCTATGTCCAATACTATTAGTTACATTATTATATCGATCAAAAATATCTAGAGAATAGCTTTAAAAGAGACCTATATAATTAGTAGCTCTGGTGCCTGATAATACATAAGCCCTTATTTGCCTTCTAATAGGAATATAAATGTCCTATTGCAAAATAGGGAGTGATTTAAATCCCAAGGAAAAATTAAAGTCCCTTCTACAAATGAATGAATGAGTCTCTTACATAAGCCCAGAGTCATTAGTAGATGAGCTCCTTCCTTGGTGCAGAGGGCCTTAACCTGACCCCAGGTGGGCCTTAACCCTCTGGTTAAGGTGGGCAGACTTGACTTCAGGTGATGTGTTATCTATCTCCTCTTGCCCTTTAGCAATAGGTTTGCCATCTTTCTGGTGACTTGCACTGTCCCCTGTCCTCCACCATTGTCTTTGATGGCCCTGGGTTGGAGGAGCCAGAAAGGAATCCACAATGTTTCAGAGGACCCACTTGCAATGACAGATGCATAGCCCTTCCCGGCTCTCCTCTGGAGAAGTAAAAGCAGGGCAGGTTAATGGCTCAGCTTGCTTGTTTCCTTCTGCAGTAAATCCAGGGAGGTCAGAATGTGCATGAGTATGAATCTATTGCTGGAAATGATCCTACAGTATAGGTACAATCTGAAATCATATTTAAGGGTTTATGAGTTAACCATAATAGATGAATCACAACAGCCAGTTCCACCGGTTAGGCTGAGGAAAAAGAGTTATTAATAGACTGATGAATATCTGGACCATGAACTCCTCCCCCTGTACCATGAGATGTACCATTAATAACTCAAGTATCTGCCTGTGGAATGAGAGAGGGCTGGACAATTTTTGTGATCACAAAGTCAGTTCCTATGAGAAAAATCCCATAGCTTGCCCAGCTGCGTAGTTGTTTCCTATCCTTCTGTAGTGATCTGTAAGTGAAATTTGGCAATCCATAGAGTTCTGTAATGCATTTTACAACCGATGTTAGTCAAGGGTAAGATAATAAATAATACAGCAAGGATCAACCCCAATGGTTGACATCGGGGCTTTTCCTGATTTACTAATTGAGCAAGAAGAGTTAGGTAAGCAGTTAGCGTTTAATGTCCCTTATGGTGTAAATTAATCCATTCCAAACGTTTACCCTCTTGTGCTATAATACCCGAAGAGACACTATAGTGAGGAAAATCGTTAAGTTTAAAGGCGGTGAAGGATCCACATGATACATGGATGCCTCTTTGAGTTGGGATTCAAATAGCCGTAGCTCTTCCTTGGCCTCTCGAGAGGATGTGCGAGGACTGTCTAATGCTGCCTTTCTTCCTCGAGCTAAAATTGATTGGTAAGTGCATACTTAGGTAAACACGTTGATTTTGTTGCAATTGCACTGGAAATAAACAAAGTGCAGTTCATGCGTGTGGGAAGGGATTGGTAGAAGAATTCGTTTTTCTGGCCATGCCTTAACTTGCCAAGGCTGTAAAGTTAGTTATTTCATTGGTTCTCCTAAGTCCTCATCAAAAAGTGGAGAGAATTTGTCATTCAATTATCACTTCCTCGCCCGATGCTCCAGAGTCCTCTCCAGGTAAAGGAGAGTACTGAAGCAAGCTCCGGTAAGTGGGCAGGGGCCCGTCGCCGTCGCCGACATAGGTGGCACTGTTTTTTACTTTTGATTTTGCCTGCACAGGAAAATCCTTGTCTCTTTCATCAGTTTTAAGGTTTGATTATCTAGTTTGTTCATCCAGCCCTCTCTTTGTCGTGATTAATATCCTCCTTATCTTCCCCTTGTTATTGTCACCCCCTCAGTGTTCTTTCAGAGTCTGTCCCATGCATTCTCATCTAAAGCTCCTTCTTCAGGAAACTGGGATTACATGTGTGCTCCTCCGTTCTTTAAAGATAGACGCAGGAGCTCAAGAATCTGTGGTCACAAGACTCTTGTTTTCTTGGGGTTTTCTCACAAGCACTCAGACTTCTCCCAGGGCTCCATTCTTGGACTGTGTTCTGACCACAAACCACCCAAGTATTCATAGTAGTGACTGCACAATTTTACACTATCACAGTGTCTGGGGGTCCTGGGGCCTCTGCACCCTTGCTGATAATTTCCTGCTCCATTTTTTAAGCTGTAACCATTGGAGTGTTGTAGCGTCTCTTATAACGTTGAACCCTTTTCTTGTATTTATTGGATTTGGTCATCTTTGGAGAACTCTTTGCTCTTCCTAGTCTTTCAGGTTGGGGCTGTCCTTTTCTTGTTATATGGTTATTTATCCACTGAGGATGGAAGTCCTTTCTGTGAAGTTTAAATGTTTGCTTCCATTTCATTTGATGTAATGTCTAAGAGTTTGCCTTGTCTAATGGTCTCAACCAAACTCAAGCAGTGTCGCCTCCGTCTCCTAAGAACTTTATAGATTGAGTTCTGACAGAATGCTGGTCCGTGCTGAGTTAACTCTGTGTTCTGTGTGAGGTGGGGAGTGGGGTCTTCCGTTTTGTTTTAATTCACTCTGCCCCAGAAACATTACCTTGAAGGATTTTTCTTCTTTTTGCTTGTCTTTAAACCTATGCTGGAAATCAGCTGACCACAGGAGTCGGGTTTATGCCTGTATTTCCAGTTCTAATGGTGTTCTTCGTTTTATTAGCTGATTTATCAGACCTTATGGATATCACTTTATGTTTCTGCGTGGAGATTCCAGGTACTGGTATTTCCTCATAAAATATTTTAAAGGTTCACACTGACATCTTTATTGCACCCAGACAGGTTTTTTGCTTTTGTTTTTGGCAGAGGGTATAACATTTATTTTACTAAGGATGTAAAACATATAGTTGATTTCTGCCTGCCCAGCGCTGTTTACCGATGGCTCCCTTTTCCCTACAAGCCTGCTGTTTGAGCCGGTTTGGGAACATCGTCCTTCTCCCTGCAGTGCAAGCTGTCTACAATAATACAGTACATATCTTGTAAGTCAAGAACCCCCACTCACCAGGGTGCTGCTATATTTAGTCCCCGCTTTACAAGAGGGGACACTGAGGCAAGACAGGCTCTAGTGAGTCATGCTGTCCCCACGAGATGACAGTGGTAGCTCTGGGAAAGAGGAGGAATGGGGACTTGGTGAGACATGGAGCCTGAAGTGTTGCCAGCACCTGACATGGCACCAGACCCCCCCCCTTCTCTCTCCACTGGTCCCTACCAATTAGGAGGCATGTGTGCCACTTACTTTACAGGTGCAACTTGAGGCTTTCAAGAACCCACTCTTGAAAACAGAAAACTGCCACAAAAGAAAAATGCCTTCACCTCTCCTTTGGTGCCCGTGCAAGGAACAGAGTGCCATGTCACTACCCTGGGTGGCTCTGAGCCCTGCCCTTGTTAGTCAATGGCTCACTCACTCACAGCGTGCTCCACCGGAGACTCAGGTTGGCATGTGGTGGATCCAATGGAGGCAAAGCCTACAGTGTGACAGAGCCAGGCCTGTTCAGTTCCCGGGGCTGAGCTGAGTCAGCGCTGTCTGCTACCCTGCTCTATAGCTCTGCACTTTGGTTGGACATGTCATCATCCTGGGTGGGACTCTTTGCAGATCGCATGTGCACTGTGGAGGGGCATCACCATCTATATTAGATATGTCTCACTGCTGCGATAAAACTCCCTGACAAAAACAACTAAAAGGGAAGGACGTCCCCCCTCACAGTTTTGGGGTACAGCCCATCAAAGCAGGAAAGGCCCAGTAGCAGGAGCATGAGGTAGAGGGTCACACGGCATACCCTGTCAGAGAATGAGCGAGCAAGGGCAGGGAAGAGTGTGCGGGAGAGTGACTGGATGTCTGTGCTGTGTGCTTGAGAGTGACTGGATGGTTGTGCTGTGTGTGTGAGAGCGACTGGATGCCTGTGCTGTATGTGAGAGAGCGACTGGATGCCTGTGCTGTGTGTGAGAGAGCGACTGGATGACTGTGCTGTGTGCGAGAGAGCGACTGAATGCCTGTGCTGTGTGCGAGAGAGCGACTGGATGCCTGTGCTGTGTGCGAGAGAGCGACTGGATGCCTGTGCTGTGTGTGAGAGAGCGACTGGATGCTTGTGCTGTGTGCGAGAGAGCAGCTGGATGCTTGCGCTCAGTTGGTTCTTTCTTCCTTTTTGTGGTCGAGTAATATTCCCACGTGTGGATATACTACATTTGAATTATTTTTGCTTTGGGCCATTGTGAAAAAAAAATACTGCTATGAATGTTCACTGAGTGTTTTTGAGTGAATACAGTATTTTGTTCTGTCTTCTGGGTCTGTGGACTGCTAGGATATGTAGTATTTACTATGCTGCTTTCTGAAGTGCCCGTGCCTTTAATTTCCTACTAGTGTGAGGGTGCCCGTTTTTACACATCCATACCAATATTTATTTTCTGAGTTTTTAAACAACTATACCGACTGGTAAGGTGGCTGAGTGAGAAACAACGCTGACTACCCAATCTCTGAACACAGTGTGTGTATGTTTATTTACCTGTTACATACATACAGCGTATGTTTATTTGCCTGTTACATACATACAGTGTATGTTTATTTACCTGTTACATACATACAGCGTATGTTTATTTACCTGTTACATACATACAGTGTATGTTTATTTACCTGTTACATACATACAGCGTATGTTTATTATCTGTTACAGACATACAGCGTATGTTTATTTACCTGTTACAGACATACAGCGTATGTTTATTTACCTGTTACAGACATACAGCGTATGTTTATTTACCTATTACAGACATACAGCGTATGTTTATTTACCTGTTACATACATACAGTGTATGTTTATTTACCTGTTAAACTTTCCCTTCAATTTGTGTCCTCTTGAACATACTCTATCCCTATCTGCTAGTATTGGTACTGTAACAAGCAGTATTATTTAAATGTTATTTTTCTGGAACTCACTGCTGGTGTTAGAGAAATACCCCCTCCCTACCCCATGCACTGACCTTAACTCTACAGTGTCTCCTTGGGGCTTTCCAATACTGCACAATGGAGTTAGTTGCCTTTGCTCTCTTTTCCTTGACTCTGGCTGACTGACACCCGGCGTGGTACTGAGATGGCCAACACAGACGCACTGTGTTTCACACCTTCAGGTCCTACCGCTTATCATTCATTAAGTCTGGCGAGAACAAGGATTTCTGTAGAAGCCTTTCTGTCAGTGAGGATGGTCCCCCTTTACAGGGTCCTGGTTTTATCCTGAGTCAGGGTCAAATTTCAACAATAATTTTTCAGTGTTTATTGTGTTACAGTCTTAATTTTTACTGTTAAATCATGTTCATTTAAAATGTAAAACGTTCGGTTCCTGAGATATCCCTGAGATATCCTGAGGTATGATGAAATTCAGTTCATGATATTACCCCTTTCTGTGTAATCTTAGTTTGTGAATATTTCGTTTTAAAATATTGTACTTCTATCGATGAGAGGTGTTCCTGGGCTGCAGGTTTTCTTTCCTTGCAATGTCTTTGTGCCTTTGCTGCTGCTACGGCGCTGGCCCCATGGGTGTTTCTGAACCGCCTCCAGCTCGGATCTGTATCTGGCAGAACTCAGTGCAAAACGTAGGTCTGGGTCTCTTTAAAGAAAAGCCTTTAATTTTAGGTTCAATTGCTCTGTAAAGAGCCTATGTGAATTTTAAAATATAGTTTCCAGTTCATTCCTTTGGGAAGATTTCTGTTTAATGAAGGTGTTAGGCTTACTAGCCATTTTTCATATTTCAATATCCCACCATATCAGCCAGATCTACAGCAGTGCTCCGCCTCTCTCCCCTCGTTGGGAATTTGCATCGGTTTTGCTGTTTAATTGCTGCAGTGGGGGATTGCCAGCTCTGTTGATCTCAAAGAACCTTTTAACGTTTTCTGATTTTTTTCCATTGCTATTCTGCCCCTTGCTCTTCTCTGCTTTCTTCTGCCCCATTCACGTTGAGTATATATTGCTGTCGTTTTTGTTTTAGATTTACTTTACTCACTGTTTTCAGTGGAAGTGGGGGGATCTCTGTGTGTGTTTGTGAACATGGGTAGGGAAGAAGGCGACATAGAGACCCAGTTCCTCCGCACCCACCCTTATTTTTTCTACACCTCATGACAGCTGGGGTGAGCCAGCCCTGAGACCTGTGTGACCGCAAATCTGTGCCCCTTACCTCATTCTCTCCAACTCAGTCATACACATTTAAGAATCCATGTCTGCCAACCCCGAGGGTCCCAAGGAGGAAAGACTGGTTCCAAAATTGTCCAGTTAGAGCAAGCTGTATTTGGGGTGCACTTATGACTGGCCAGCCCACTGCCTCATCCCAAATTGGGATTTGAGAGACCAGTCCCCGCCCGCCCCTTGAGGTCCTTTTTAGATAAGGTGTTCACAGGGGCTGTTACACATTGGTATAAAGATACAGAGAAAGGGAAGGGACAAGGTAAGGATTACATCATGTGAATGGGGTCCCAAGTTTAGTGTAGCTTGAAAAATACGTTTTGAGAACTTATTAGTTACAGGTATAAGTCTTACCTTGCAAGGACTTAACACAGGACAAACTGGAACTTATTCTTAACCTGCAAGGTGTATTTTTCCTCTCTCACCGTGTCATCTCAGGCAGCTTTAGTCCTTATGAAATCTCACTCTGTGTCTGCCCAGAATCTGCTTTCTAAAGCCGATGGGACGACTCGCGCTTTCTTGGGATTCATGTTCGCCTGCGCCTCTTTCCAATGCTTTGCTTTAAGCCCATCTGTCTCTTTACACCCCAGTGTATCTCATGGAAAGCATATGGCTGGATATTTTATCTGTGCGTTTATATTTACACTGTAGATGGCATAGAATGTATCATGCTCTAAAAACACCCGGTCTGATAAAGTAAGTCCCTGATTGTTCCCACGCGGTGCTGCAGATAGAACCTGGTTCTTTGCTCATTCTAGGGCTCTGAGCTGAGTACCCAGCCCTGTAAGTCTCTGAATTTTAATTGAACTGCTGAGACCATTTTACTTTAGTGTAAATCTCTGCCTGTTTACCCCTGGGTTCTGGTTTTCAGTTAGAGACAGGTCCCACAGGGCCCCCAACTGGGCCTGAGGCTCCAGGCCTTCAGTGATCCCCCACCCCCACCCTTGTCCCCACCCCCAAGTAACTGTGACTGCAGTTGCATCCCACCCCACATGGTAGACATACTTTAGTTTAAAACTACTAGGTTTTGCTGTTTGTTTTATCCTGCCTATTGTTTATCCTCAACCTCCCTCTTCCACGGTCTACTGTTAGTCTTTGATTTTCTTGTTCTTAGTTTATGAGCTATATGGTCTCTTCTGGGCTATATGGTCTCTTCTGGGCTATAGGCTATATGGTCTCCTCTGGGCTATATGGTCTCCTCTGGGCTATATGGTCTCCTCTGGGTTTTGATCTGGGGTTGACACCATGTATCTTTCACCTTCTGTAGTTCTTGTCCAAGTAATATTCCATCTCAGTTAAAATGTCAGAGCTTAAAGTGACACCCTATGCCCTCTGCTCGGTGCCAGGCCCTGGTTTCCTTTCATGGAACATAACTCTACAAGACACTTTGCATGCATTATATAACCAGTTATCTTCAAATAAATTTTAAAAGTGGAAACAATGCAGTATTTTAAATATCTCTTACATAGTGTCTTTTCCAGCCTTCTTCATTCCTATTGTCTGGGCCTGAATTTCCACTTGATGTCTCCTTCTTTCAATCTGAAGATCAACTGCCCCAGCCTCTCTCAGGCTTAGAATATCTTTTCCCTCTCATTTTCCAAGGGCATCTTTAACAGGCTGTGTATTTCTAGGTTTGTTTTAGCAGGAGAATGGTGTTGTTCCCATGTTGCCTGGCAGGTATGCCCTGTCTCCTGAACACATTCTTCTTGGGGTCCCTGTAGCTCAATCTCAGAAGGAAAGCAGCCCCCCCGCCCCACAAGATGGCCATGGCCTCACAGAGTCCCAGTACTTTTAACAGTCTATTCTCTGTTACTATGCCAAACTATCTTAGGCTAGGCACATTATAAAAACAAGGAAGTTTATCCCACAATTTTGATGCCTTAAAGCCCAAGGTAGAGCAGTGCCCAGTTGTTTCTGTGAGAGCCTCTTGGTCAGCGACATCACACGAGGGCATGTGGAAGAGGTCACATGGTGAGGCAGAAGGAGGAGGGATTCAGGGTCAGGCTTGGTCTTTTAATAATGACTCATGCTTGAGCACCAACCAGGGTCTCAAGAGAACCACACTAACCCTTCCAAGGTCAATGTTCCCATGACCTGACCCCACTCTTTAAAGGTTCTATCATGACTCAACGCTGACACTTGAGCCTTTGCAGGACTGATTTTAAACCGTGTTGAAATCATAGCAGCATTCTTTAAAAAAAAAAAAGTGTGTGTGTGTGTGTGTGTATGTGTCTATGTGCACACACACACACACACACACACACACACACACAAGTCAAATGACAATTGCAGGGATTGGTTCTCTCCACCAAGTGGGTACTGGGGACCAACTCATTTCTTCAGGCTTGGTAGCGCCCACCTTGGTCTGCTGAGCTATCTCATAGGTCCTGGTGGCAGCATTTTTGACATTAATGGGGGCCAGAAGTGTGGCTCATGGCACAAGAGTATGGTAGCCCTAGGAGTGCTTAATGGGTGTTGTGAAAGTGACTCTGTATAGCCAGTGAGTGTTGCTATTGCTGCCCAGGTCTCCGAGTGAAAGGCCTGAACTAAGAAAAGGGGCCTTACACAGGACAGAGCCCCCAGACCCCAAAGCCCCCCAGTCCTCAGTAGCCTTTAATATCCTCAGCACAGCCCTCTACAGACTGTACAACCAGCTCTCCACTACGGATTTTATTTAGATCCTGGCTGGCCTAGCACTTACAGGTCCTAGCAATAAGGTGACCTATTTAAAGGGACCTTATCAAGGTCACCATTGAGCAAATCCAAGGTAGGTCTTGAGTGGAAATTTGGCCCTCTGCAGACGGCAGTAACACAAAACTGCCTGACTATGGGGTTTCAGATTTTTCTAGATCATGTTTTGATATGCTCGTAGAACACACGGGAGGTGCGTCACTGGTCTGTTCGGTTTTCTTCAGCCTACATGAGAGGTTCCTGAGCCGGTGATGGGAGAATCTCAGCCAGGCACTGGGGACCTGCCATTGCTCAGGATTAGGGGAGTATCGGCTGAGAAACCAGGTCTCCAAAAGTGAGGTTGACCGCCCAGTGACATGGACCCCTCCTCTCGGGCTCTGCTTTCAGACACCTCCCCTTTCTCCCTCCCTCTCTTTCCATCTCTAATATCTTTTCCCTCTTGGGCCTTGCATTGGCCCTCCAACAAGCTCAACCTAAAGGCCCCTTGTCTCCAGCAGTGAGGACACACCCAGGACCACACTGCAGCCAGAAGTGTGAGAGGTGCCCAAGGTTTGCTTTGTGGAACTACACAGCAAGGCCTGGTCTCTACAGGGCAGATCATGGAAGGGTCATGGGACTGAAGATGTCCCCTTGCTTTTCTGATTCCTCTCTTAGTTCAAGAAGCATGGGTGGCCCTAACTGCAGACCCTAACCTCAGCTGTACTGAGCAGGCCTGCTGTGGCGGCAGCACCAATGAGATGCATCCCCAGTCCACTGTCTCAGGGTCACCCCTTCATCTATCAGGGGCCTGCCTATGCAGCCCTGAGTGTATACCCAGCTCTGGCACTTGGGAACACTGCCCTTTCAGGACCCTGGGGCTCCTGGAGACACAGCCCTTTTCTTTGCCTCCACTTGCCCTCCATTACTGCTCCGTGGAGGCACTGCCCATGGAAGATTCTAATGTGACCACACCAGTATCAGATGTTTTCCGAGGATAAGCCGTCAGGGCAGTGTCGGGCCAGGAAAATGTAAGCCAGGAGTTTCTGGTGACTTGCTTCTGTGTGGCTTTGCTGGATCCGTGCTTTAGGTTTGAGTTGCACTTGCTTTGACCCTGAGATGGGCACCAGAGGCACATCATGTGAAATGCTCACCTACGTATGTATCGTCCATTCAAGATCCTTGTGGAATGTGAGTGGTGGTACACACGTTTCATCTCAGCACGCGAGAGACAGACAACTCTTTGAGTTGAAGGCCACCCTGGTCTCCATGCAAGTTCTAGGCCAGCCAGGGCCTCATAGAGAGATCTGTCTTAAAACAGACAAGCAAAAGTCAAGGCTGATCCCCAACTCTCAGCCTGGTGACCTGCTCCAGGATCGTCCCAAGGAAAGATCAGTAGTTTCAAAGGACCTATGCTTGGGATCTGCCCAGGGATGGCACCTCTGCATTATGCTAATAAAGACAAGAAGATGCCCCCCTGACCTGGACCCCTCCCCACAAAAAACCCTGGTGCTATGAGGAAGGCATAGCCCACAAATGAATGGGATGCAGATCAACTGCTCACAGGTAACCAAGCTGTAGAGGCAGAGCAAAGCTCATGAGACGATGATAGATTAAAAACATAAGCCAATGTGGAATCTGTATAATGTGAACAAGGGCCAGCTTCCATCATGGAAATTAGGGAAAAGCTGGCTTTACTGAGATGTCGGGATAACAGGGGAGATCCTGTCCTTGTATTTGCTTCCCAAAGGGCTGCACAGAGCATGGGCAGGAGGAGCCCCAGGACCAGGATGCCTGGCAGCCCACTGGTTTCCCTCCACTTTGGTTGCCACTTGTGCAGAGCTGGGAGGTGTCCTCCAGAGCATGGGGGACGGGTGTCTGAGGCTGGAACCTGGCATTAGGAGGTCAAAGCTGGCAGGACCTCAGGGGGCCTCCAATTCAGTAGCTCTTATCTACACTGCAGCATGAAGTCCTTACACATCCCCCAAGTCACCAAACTACCCTGGAACGTGAGGCCAGGCCCTGAGGCAGGAGATTCTGACTGGATCAGACAGAGGCCCTCAGTGGTGGCTGGTGAGGGAGAGGAAAGTCAGGCTTTGTGGAGACTCACTCTGTCTCCAAACCAGCCATGGAAGCTGGTGCTGGTGCTGGTGCAGGCAGGTCCCTTGCCCAGTAGGGCAGAGGCAGGGGTTGGGGGAAAATTTGATTCCTCAGCTCTGCTGTACCCAAACCCAGAGGCTAGGGTCAGAAGCAGAGCATCCCTTTGGGTCCACACTGAAGCACCTCAGCTTCCCATGCACATCTGACACCAGCCTCTTCCTGCTGCACCTGCCCCAGCTCCCAGTCTTTCCAACATCCTTGTCACCTGGGGGGTGAGACACACCAGGTCGGGAGGGTGAGGGAGCATAGACACCCTGAAATCAGCCAGCTCTCCCCAGGGCTGAGTCCGGGATGCACACCCACAGTCCTCTAAGATGTCTCCATGAAACCCCATGAGCCCTCCACTGACTTGAGGAGGATGTGGGTACCAGGTTGAGTGTGATAGGGAAGCAGGTGGCTAAGTGGAGCAAGTGACTGTTTTAGGCTCTGCCTCCACACCTCCATACCTTACATCTGGAGGAGAGGCAGCTGCCAGGAGTTGACATCATACTGAGGCCAGCTCCAGGTGATGATGCCTTCTGCTGAGGAATGGCATCCTGCCTCTGTGGACCACCTGACTTAGCACTCATGTGTCCTTTTGAACTTGCCCATGGCTCTGACCATGCACGCTGGCTCCCTCAGCCAGTGCATGGGTGAAAGGAAACAAGTTTTCTTCTTTGTCGTTTCTTGTATTGAGGATTGATTTTTAGGGCTTCATACTTATTGAACAAGCAGTCTATAAATAGGGGCCTACACTTTGGGGATTTTGTTTGTTTTGAGACAGGGTCTAAGTTGGCCAGGCAAGCTTTGAACTTTCAATCCTCCTGCCTCAGCCTCTTAAGTAGCTAGGATTATAGGCTTGTCCTTCAGGGTGTATGCTCTGTGGTTCCTGTGCAGGGAGGGTTCCCGTGAGCGTTTCCTAGCTAGAAGAGGAGAGATTCCCTGGCAGCTTTGGAATTAGTGGAATTAGTGGTCCCCGGCAAGGAAAGGGACTATACTCTGCCTTATCCTGGAGAACTCGGTCCATCTTCCTCAGTATGTTTTCCTGGGTAATCAGTGGAAGAAGGGATGGGATGGCCCCTGGCAAGGCAGAGAAAGAGAGTGCACTGGAGCCCTGGCTGGTGTTTCTGATTACCAAGGTTGCACAATTCATTTATTATCTGTCGTCATCTGATTTTCCATCAGATTAAATCCTGTCATGTTTTCCAGTGTCTGTGTGGCCAGGTGAGGCATCATTTGGTTTGCCACGGGGTAGCTCATTGCTGTTGCTGTTGTAGGGTGCCCAGCAGAACTAGAGCCCCGCAGCACACTCAGGAGGGCCAGGCGTGCCTTTGAGTGTCCGCCCAGTTCCCTGGAGCCCTTGGTGGCTCCCTGCCACACGCTCCCCCTCTCTAGGCTTCTACTGCTTTCCTCCCTGTCACTGCTCTGGGGACACTGGCCAGGCTCACCCCTGTGCTGGGCTCCCCACTAGTCTGCCTGAGACTTGAACCCAAGGACCTCTTGGACAGATGATGGCAGAGCCAGAATCCCCCTGAAAAGCAAGCAATGGTGGTGGGAGGGGTTGGGGATGGGGACAGGACTTCTTTACATGTCACCTTCCTCAGACTGAGCCAGCCTTGAAGCTTTGCTCATTCTTAGTTTAAAAAGCTACCCCCACCCCACCCCATGCATACAGGGATTCCCCACTAATATCCCTAATATCCATTTTTCAAGGATGAAAGAAAGCTCTGCTTCTAAATATAGCTCACCTGGCACCACAGTTGCCATGGCAACCTGTCCTCTTTAGGAGCATCCTTGGGAAAGAGGGCCCTCACCCTGATGGTATATGCAGAGGGGCCTCCTCAGCCAGACTTCTGCCTCTGAAAGAGACTTGGAGAGCCCTCATGGGGCTGGGGCACAGGGAACAGAACTCTCTGCAGTCTGGCCTCTGATGGTGGAGTAAACCAGACAGAACTGTACCAGTACAAGCTGTGTTGGCAAGGGAATGGGGAGTTCAGTGGGCGGGGCCTAGGGCCCCAGTCCACACTACATGCCACTCTTGCTCTGTGCTGCCACTGGATACTGGATACTTGTACCGTCTTCCCCAGAGGTGGCATTTTCATCCCCACGGGAACGCACCTGTGCAGCACACGTACTAAAACCCCATGTCATCTTATGGAGCGCGTGTGACCCTGAGTGAGGATAGTCTGTAAGCTGTAAGAGATCCTCACCTTTACATCTGAGTTAACTGCAGCCTCATCACAGAATCCACAGGTTAAACTATAGTATTAGCAGGAGTATTATTTAGCCGTTAAAAACAAAATTGTCATTTACAGGAACATGGATAAACCTGCGGGTCGTTGTGTTAAGAGAAATAAGCCAGATCCGGTTAAATCTTATTTTTGGTTTTTTTTTCCTTTCTCATCTCTGAACTCTATGCTTACACCATTATTTACACTTGTGTGTGTGTGTGTGTGTGTGTGTGTGTGTGTGTGAAGGCGCCAGGAAAAGAGAGTAATGGGGGTGGAAATGATCAAAGCCCATATTGTGCATTACTTTATACTATGGATATACACTTCCTAAATTACCTGTAGCATCAGGATTAACACACTTAACACAGACCCTGTGACAGTGGACACTGGACCATCAGGCTCCTCCCTACACCTGGCCGCCATTTTCTTATAGAGTTACTAGCCAGGGTGGCATCTGCGTCTACCTTTTCAGAGAGACCAGAGGGTCCATGAGATATCCGGGCCCAGAAAGGATCAGCTACCCCACCCAGAGACCCCTGCCTGGGTCAGTGAGTCCAACCCCTATGGGCTGTCATGGAGGAAGAACATGGTAGGCGCTAGCCACAGCAATCCCAGGTGGTTGTCTAATGATGGCTTTACGATGCCGTGGCCTCATTCCCAGAACCTGTGAGTCTGATGCTTTGCCTGCCAGGGGGACTAGGCAGATGTGGTTAGGTTACAGATCTTGAGATGGAGATCATGCTGGTGGGACCCAGCATAACCTCAAAGGTTCTTAAAGAGAGAGCAACAAGAATCTGAACCACTTGCCTGCCAATGGAGGGCAAATACAGTCCCCTCACCTAAGTAGCCCGGGGCGGAGAAGGGGAGGTACAGCTCTACCTCCACCCTGATTACAGGAAGTTTCAGCTCTGTGAGGTGATAACCGTTCCATTTTAAGCCACTGCGTTAGTTTCCTGGTGCTGCTGTGCCTGACCAATTACCTACCATGCATTGGTGGATTAAGTCAGCTAAGACTTATTTTCTAAGTTCCAGAGGTCACAAGTTCAAAATCAAGGTGTTAGTGGGTCCAGACCCCTCTGAAGCCTCAAGGGGAGAGTCTGTTCTACACCTTTTCTCAGTGTGTCCTGTGTTGCTGGTGATGCTTGGTGTCCATTGGCTTGTTCCTCCTCCTCCTCCTCTTCCTCCTCTTCCTCCTTTTCCTTCTTTTCCTCCTCCTCCTCCTCCTTCTTCTTCAAAGATTTATTTATTTTATGTATGTGAGTACACTGTAGCTGTCTTCATAAACACCAGAAGAGGGCATCAGATCCCATTACAGATGGTTGTGAGCCACCATGTGGTTGCTGGGAATTGAACTCTGGACCTCTGGAAGAACGGTCAGTGCTCTTAACCTCTGAGCCAACTCTCCAGCACTCCTTTTCTCCCCCTCCTCCTCCCCTTCCTCCTCTATGTCTATGAGTCCATATGTCTGTGAGTCCGTGTGTGTGTGTGTGTGTGTGTGTGTGTGTGTGTCTGTCTGTCTGTCTGTCTGTCTGTCTGTCTGTCTGTCTGCTGGCACCCCAAGGACTTCATTTTTGCCTCTTACAAGTTTCAAGGCCTCCGTCCATCTGCTTTCCGTTTGCTTCCCTGGATCCCCTTGAGCAATGAGGAGGATGTGGGCTCCCACCCTGCTTGGCCCAGTTGCCCTCCATGCCGAGGCCAGCTCCCTGCTAAGGCAACGGCTTAGGTTGGTGAGGGCTGCAGACCCCTGCAGTGTAGCTACTCAAGCTCTACCCTCTTCTTGGCCAGGTTGGCATCTTGGATAGATAATGAAGTCGTGTGGGGCCACTGAGGCAAGAAGAGACACTCACAGAAGTCCCACTGGAGGAGCCTTACTGTGCAGGGTCACTGACTGGAAGGCACTACTTGCACTACTATGGGCCTCTCCCAGACCAGTTTTGTGGTGATCTTATTAGCATGACTGGAATGTCAGAGCATGGACCCCCAGCTCCCCGACTTGCTCACTCACTGTAGGACCAGTCCACTCTAAACGTGACTCCCTACTTGTTCTCCTAAGACATGAGTTTGCTTGGGACTGGAGATGTAGCTCAGTCATGCTTGCTTAACATGCATGGAGCCCTTGGTTCCATCCCTAGCATCTCATAGGCCAGGAGCCATAGTTCATGTTTGTGATCCCAGCACTCAACAAGTAGAGTTAGGAAGATCAAGTATTCAAAGTCATCATTAGTTCTTCATTTCTCAGAAGTACCAGTCATGCAGAGAGCCAGGTGGAACCCCAAATATGGCAAAGCAGCTGCCTGGGCTCAGTGGAGGAGGATGGTGGGTAGAGGCACCATAGACTTCGCAGTGTGCTCCCAGAAGAGAGGGGAAGAAAGGAGAGAGATGCCTTGACCCACCAGATGGTTTAGGCACAGACTGCACATGAAGGAGGAGCCAACGCCCACCCCGTCTCCAGGCAGAGAGTGGTTATGGCGTGCACTTTGTCTTCCTCCGGCTGGCCCCTCACTCCAGATTCTGCCTGGAAGATAGTCCCTTTGGTCACCCCTGCATCTCTCCAGTGTGCACTCTCGGGAGGCCTCTGCTGGGAAGGAAAGTGAAGTAGAGCATCTCTGCCTGGCGCCCGGCCAGTGCAGACCTGAGAGCCCCCCTCCACTGTGCTCCCTATGGGCCCTGCCATCAGCAGCTGGGCACAGCATGCCATCAGAGGCCAGCACTAACCACCTGGAGGCTCTGACAAGAGACACACAAAACAGTGAGTGAGCCTTCCCCACTAGCTTCCCAGGGCACATACGAGATATAAGGATGACCCACCCAGGGTCCTAAGCCCCCCCAGAAAACATCTTAGCCACCTGGGCAAAATAAGGGTTTAATGTAGGCTGGTAAGTGCCACTTAGACACATGGTATAAGCCAGGCACTTTCTCTAGGCCTCAGGGTACCCATCTCAAAGCAAGTGTGAGCCTGGATGGACCAGGCCTTGACCGGACTGGTTCTTACTCTCAAGGAAGCCAGGGCTACACTGCCTGCTCTGTTTTGCCGGGCCGTTCCATTAGCGTGATCAGGATGCAGCAGGAATGTCCTTGCTTCCAGGTGCTGCCCCTTTCTACTCAACAGTGGGAAAGATGGGAGGAAAGGTAGTGAAGGGGGTTTTGGGGGCTGCAGCCATGCCAGGCAGCCCAGGCCCCTTGGCTGGCTATACAGGAAAGTAGAGTCCCCAGCTCTACCCTCTGTGTCACCTCTGCAACAGGGCCATGCTTGTTTCCGTGGTCATCTCCGCTATTAGAAAGCTATCGCCAGGCGTTGTGGCGCATGCCTTTAATCCCAGCACTCAGGAGGCAGAGGCCTGCCTGGTCTACAAAGTGAGTTCCAGGACAGCCAGGGCTGTACAGAGAAACCCTGTCTCGGAAAACAAAACAACACAACAACAACAACAACAACAAACAAAACAAAACACTTCACTCGGGCTGGAGAGGTGGCTCAGCAGTTAAGAGCACCAACTGCTCTTCCGAAGGTCCTGTGTTCAAATCCCAGCAACCATATGGTGGCACACAACCATCCATAATGAGATCTGACGCCNTCTTCTGGTGCATCTGAAGACAGCTACAGTGTACTTAGATATAATAATAATAAATAAATCTTTTAAAAAGAAAGAAAGAAAGAAAGAAACAAAGAAAGAAAGAAAGAAAGAAAGAAGAAAGAAAAGAAAGAAAGCTGTCCCACATCCAATGACCAGAGCCCATTCATCTCTGCAAGCACTATAGATTATTCAGAACAGAGACCAAGATGGTTTTTACATCACAGATAATAGAGGTAGCCCAGAAAAGTTGGTGGCTCCAAAGCCAAGGAACCAGGACCTTCTCCCCCGCAGGGGGAGTAAGCCAAGTGACCTGAGCCATCTCAAGTCCACGTTGAGGCTCATATAGGTGACTAAGAAAGGTTGTGACTGCTTCCCAGCTCAAGCCCATTGTGGATGTCTTGAGAGGGTTCTGCACAATCTCTCAGATGACATGGTGGGGAGCTGACCCCAGACCAGCTGCTCGGCAGTGCCACCTTCCCAGCTTGGCACTCCTGGCCTGACTCAGAGGTGCCACTTCTCAGCCACCTACTAGTTCATTGTAAAAGATGTGACTGGGGTCAGGCCCTCTCCTGCACTGTCCTGAGCAGCAAAGCTTTTAACTTGCTGGGAAATGCTCAAGTAGACCTTCTGTTTCCAGTGTTTCTTGAAAGGGCTGACCTTTTCTACAAGGTAGTAGAGAAGGATTGCTTTCAGGCTTCTCGTGGTAAAAGCCCCATCAGATGAGTTCTAGCCTAAGTTCTTCCTAGACCTGAGCAGATAGAGTCGGACCCACAAAAGCTGCTGAATAAAACAGGAACCAAGAGCAAGGGCTTAAGGTTCCACCCCCATTCCACACACACATTGCCGCTGCCGCTGCCTCGCTGTTTTAGGCTACCCCAGGCTGGCCCGTTAGCCCCGCCCCAGAGCTGCTCATTGGTACACAACCCCTAGCCCCGCCCCTGCACCGCTCAGCCTCTGAGTAAGTAGGCGACGTCTCCCCCAGCACCTGGGAGGACTGCTGTGTGACCCCAGACCCCCAAAGGAACATGCCCCGTACTGACCCTCGGTCTCAGCTGCGGCTGTTCGTTCTATATTAGTGTAGTCTCAACTTTTCTGTTGGCCTTACCGTCTTCAGAAGGCTTGGCGTGAACTTAGCGTGAGCTGTATTGACAAGTCATTGAGTTGTTTTTTGTTTTTTGTTTTTTGTTTTTTTCTTTAGTGATTAGATATTTATTGTTCTTCCCAGGTCCTCCTTGACCTGCAACAAGTAGAATGTGGGAACGGCCGTGTATGTGGATCGTAAAAACCTTAGGACCCTCAGGGCACACATACACTTGAGAACTGCAGCCCTGTGACATCAGGGTCCAAATGCTTCTTCCTGACCTCGGGATAAACTCATCCTGCTAGAGGCCATGTCAGGGGTGCCACGGGAGACAGAAGCCATGCAGCCATTGTCAAAGCTATGAGCCACTCCTTGGCTGCTAGGGATCTGTCCCTCAGAAACCAGAAGGTGACTTCTCCCGGTTTCAGGACTACTGCATTAGATAGTTTTTACTTGTAGATGTAATGCTGCTCACCTTCCACACCCACTGACTCAACATCTAAAAATCGAAATACCCTCTGTTCAAAACACACATGAAAAAAAATTACGTTCATCCTGAACATATTCAAACTTGTGTACATTTTCTAAGTAATAATGTTATTGACACGGTGTCTGTAGTATTTGTATTGTATTATGAAAAGAAAGTTATGATAATCGAGACATGAATTGAAATATACAGAAAGATATGGGCAAGTCTATGTAAATAGTATGTCATTGTACTTCTTTTTTCTTTTTTTTCTTTTTTACAAATTCATCTGTGTGCAGGTACATGTGCATTCCTGGGGAGGTGAGGGGGCAAGCTCAGGCTCTCCAGGTGCGGTCCACAGTTTTCCTCCCTCCTTTCTCTCTCTCTCTCTCTCTCTCTCTCTCTCTCTCTCTCTCTCTCTCTTTCTCTCTCTCTCTCCCTCCCTCCCCCCCCTCTCTCTCTCTCCCCTCTCTCTCTCTCTCCCAAGACAGGGTCTCTGGCTGCCCTAGAACTTGAACCCACCATGTAAGCTACGTCAAATGGCCAGCAAGCGTCAACTGGATGGACCATACTGTTTGGAGAGCCTGCCCTCGGGCCCAGTCATTGGTTAGGTGTTCTGGTTGTTTGCCAAGGCAGGTGCAGGTTATTCAATGCCAGAAGGACCTCTGCACCAACACTGGCACAGACAGATCTGAATATTCTAGAATTTTCTTGCCCGATGGCCCCAAGGAGTCCTTTAAAAGAACAATGTGTTAAACAATAGGTTTCATTTCCATGAGTGTGGACTGTCGGCTTTGCTAGGATCCAAACATGCCGCACTCCTGCTAGTCCCTTTCTTCCCCCCCCCCCCAGTCTCAAACTCCTTTTAAATCCATACTTGCTCTTGAGATGAAATACGACACTCACCTGAGCCCAGCTCTTGCTTAGCATGAGGACCTCCAGCTCCATCCATTCCCCCGCCTGCAAACACTCTAGCTCACTGCGTACCTCGTCTCAAGCGGGATCTGGGCTGTTCTATATCCTGGCTACTAAGTGGAGCCATAATCAACATGGATGGGTGGCTCTCAGATTCTACCCAGTGTCATGTCCAGAGAGACTCTGTCAGTTTCAGAGCCTTTGCTGTCCCCAGACCCCCATTACTGGGTAACACTGTCCAGTAGCTGAAGCTGAGGCTTGACACCCTGAGTGACCGGGTGCACAGCTGCTAGTGATTCAGAGGAAAGGCCAAGTCAGCCGTCAATCAGAGGTGGAGTCAGTCCCCTGCTCTGCCCATTGAGCACCAAGCCCTGAGATGGCCCGCAGCTTGGCGGCTTGGGAATCACGCGCTCTCTCTTGCAGGAAGCGAGGAAGGTCTGCTGTCTGCCTGTCTTTCCAAGGATGCCCACACCTGCCAGTGACTCCCGTGGATCAGCCTGGGCTGCCCTTGTTCTGGTGGGGATGGGACTAGGTATTAGCCTGAGGCCTCTGTAGCTGGCAAGGACACGGTGTGCACTGGATGCTTCCCCTCCGTGCCCCCTTGTTCAGGTCCTGTGCAGCCAGTCAGCCTGGCACTGCTGTGAGCCCAGGACACGCTCAGAGCAGTGACCGAGTTACGTCCACCCACACATACCTTGCCTACTGTGGGAAGAAATCTGTTCTCTCAAAATACACATTCTTTTTTGCTTCCTTTTTTTGTATCTTGGGTTGCATATTTCCTTCATCTAAGAAAAGTCTTTGCTGATTCTTTCTAAAACAAGGCTTTGCAGAAAACTTTAGCAGACGGGCACTGGGAAAGCCACAGGCTCGTGTCAGCCTCTAGGCTATCCCGGGCCACCACCAAAGCAGCAGTGGACAGCCTGCTGCCCACAGAGGCCCCTGTGGACACAGGTCAGGCTGGCAAGACAGGGAGAAACAGGACTCCAGTGTCACTGTGTGCATTGTGAGAGGGAGCAGGCCGTTGCACAGAAGCCCTCGCTGACTGGCACCAAGGAGAGGGTGCCGTGGTGTCTTCTCACACCATCCTTTCGAGAGGGGCCATGTTCTGCATGGGGGATGGGTGGGTAGAGATTATCAGGAGGACAGTCCAGGGTGTGGGTATGGTGACAAGAGTCACCTTGATTGTGGCAAGGGGATCCTCATGCAGTCTTTGGAGAGGGAGTCGTGTTGGATGGGCCTCAGAGGGTAAGGGCAGTGACCGTGACACCTTGAGGAGTGTGTATGTATCCCAGGCATCAGGGATACAGGTGATGGGAAGAGAGGCCCCCAAGCAGGGGTGCTCAAGTGTTTTCAGGGAGCAAGAGACAGTTGGCATAGCTAGGGATAGGCATGGAGTTGTTATAGCCAGAATTATTGATCAGAGAAGTATTGATTATTCTAGGAGGCCTGCTGTTTCAGTTACCGGTGCTCCACACAGTGTGGCTCACCGTGACCTCAGGCTGTGACCCAGTGAAGCTAGGACCCTTTATACAGGTAGACAGCAGGAGTCTGGTTCCTCCACAGCTCTCTGACATTCCAGTGAGTTCCCCTTTCTCTTGTGCTCCCATTGTCTCAGCTGGACACATGCTCACCAGTCTAAGGTGCAGCAGCCTTGGCCAGGAGCATTGTCGGAGACGCTCGAGGACACTGCTCGCTCTGAGGTGGCGTTCTGCCGTCTGTACCACACAACAGAGACTCTGGCTTGGTTGGTTACAGCAATTCTGTTTGTCTCTTCAGATGATTCTGGGGACGACGACGAAGAGCCCGCTGCTCCAGCTGACAACAGTGAGCTCCACCACACTCTTAAGACCCTCTCACTGAAGTTAAATGACCTCAGCACGTGCAATGACCTCATTGCCAAGCATGGCGCTGCCCTCCAGCGCTCCCTGAATGAGCTGGACAGCCTCAAGATCCCATCAGAGTGTGGGGAGAAGCTGAAGGTTGTGAACGAGCGGGCCACCCTCTTCCGCATCACATCAAATGCTATGATCAACGTAAGTGTTCCCAGCAGCTGCTGCAGCTGGGGATGGGGAAGGGGCACCCTGTCAGCAACCGGACCCTGAGTGGGTGGATGCTTGACAGACCAGAGCTTGTGCACCATGACTCCAAGTTGCTTTCCAAAGCCAACACCTTTCCACACAAACCAGCATTCTGTTTCTATTATCTCCACATAGTCATTAACTTCTGACTTTATTCATTCGTTTGTTTGTTTGTTTGTTTGTCGCAGAGCTGAGAACAGAACCTAAAACCTCACACATGCTAGGCAAGTGTTCCTCCATTAAGCTGTAGTCCTTGACTCAAGGACAAATGTTTATTTATTCTCTGCGTGTGTGTGTGTGTGTGTGTGTGTGTGTGTGTGTGTGTGTGTGTGTGCATGTGTGCGTGTTTATGCACATACATGTGTTCTACAAAAAGCTGGGGCCTCCTCCTGTCTGGCTTACTCTGAGGCTAGGTGGGCCTCCCTCCTCTTAGGACCTCTCTGAGTCCTTGGCATGTCGGTATGTCACTGGGAATGGAGCCAGGGCCATGCACATGTTCCCAGCCCCAAATACCTCCGCTACATCCTTCAGTCACCTCTACACTACCACACGGCCACTGGTAACTACAGCTGAAGTCCTACCCAGGCCCTCCTGAAGGGCAGGGGATACAGAGATGGGAGTTACCACCAGCTGCTTGCAGAGGGTACGGACCACCCCCTCCCAGGCCCTCCTGTGGAGGTCTGGCTGAGTCTTCACCCCCTCCCGCCTCCCCCCGACTTCGACCTGGCTGAAGCTCCTGGCAACCCACACCTGTCTGTAACTCTCCTGGCAGTGGCCCCTCAAATAGGGGAGAGTCTCCCCACCGTACCCCACCCTGGCCCTGTACCCCACCCTACCCCACCCTGGCCCTGTAAGTGTCCATGTCTTCCACATCCATTCTGACTATGCCTGTGTTTCAATAGAACAAAAAATGAGAGCAGGTTGGCCCAACAAGCCCTTCCAAGGACCCCCTACACACACACACACACACACACACACACACACACACACACACACACACCTCTGAGGTCAAAAGGCAAACAACAGCTTCTTACCCAGGTCAAGCCTGTCCCTTCCCCCAGAAAGAAGGTCCTTTTCATTCCTGAACGAGGGCCAGATCATACGCTTTTTGATTTCAAACTGCCAGAGGGACAAGTGAGGGAGGTCCCTTCAACAGCTCCCAGGAGCCCAGGCTCTGCGGCTAGTGCTGCAGGCTCTTGTGTCCTGTGGGCAGGACGTGTCCTTACCTCCCTCTCAGAATGCCTCTTCCTGTGTTTGATGACACCAAATGACACTCCAGTGCTTTTGCTGGTGCTATGATAGTGTAGTCATGTGGTTGCATAGTTAGGGAGGCCCTGCCCCATCGGCTTATAGCCAAGACCTTAACGAGCCCTCCCCAGGCCTGTGCTGGCAGCAGGAAACAGGTGGGTTCTTCCTGTCCCTGTATCTTGCAGTCAGGCAATCTGTCTAGCAATGCGCTGTCACACGTGGAGTAGTGGCGATCCTTCAAGCTGGGTTTGGGCGGGTATAGTCTCTCCTGTCCGAGGGGCCAGAGGAAAGAAAGTTCTGGAAGTCAGCTCAGGTCCAGCCATCCCTCATAAGAGAATGACTCTTGGGTGCCAGTCATGGACACCTCCGTTCCCTCGAAGCAGACGGCAGGGGTAGTGGCGGCAGAACAGGCTCTGGCAAGAGAAAAAGGAAGTCCCAGGGCCACGGTGCTGAGGTGAGCCCAGGTCTTTCAGATACCAGAGCAGCTACAACCTACCGCCTCATGGAAGGAAACCAGCCCATACCTCCCATGGGCTGGAAATGGGAAGGCAGGAAAACCTGCCCCATGAGTCCTTTCCTGCATCCTTCCCTGCGTCCCCTCCTCAGCATCAGACAGTGTCTGTGGGCCCACAGCCTTGACTGCAGCACTTAGCCCATGGTCCCTGAAAGGGCAGGACCTTGCAGCCCCTTGATCCTGTCAACTCTGTGCCTGGCATAGGGCCCAGCACCTAGGACTTCAGCATAGGAGAGGGAGGGAGGGAGGGAGAGAGAAAGAGGGGGAGGGAAAGGGAG
>NC_034602.1:25545633-25564790 GCF_900095145.1 Mus pahari
GAGAAAAAGAGGGGGGGAAGAGAAGGGGAGGGTGAGAGGAGGAAGGGAAGAGGGAAGAAGGGGGGTGGAGATAGGGAGAGAGAAGCCAAGCAAGAATTTTGATAGAAAGTGAGAGCAAATGAATTTCTTGGTATTGGTGTCTGGCAGAATTCCCCAGTGGATAATTTTTCAGCTGATAAAAGCCAACCCAGCAAATCCTGCTTGAATGATTGCTTGGGTAGCTGTGAATTAGCCTGGCACTTAGGGGGAAATCACACAGCACTAGTGGATTAGCCGGGGGTTGCAGAAGAGCCTTGAACCCCTGTGTACCATGGAGAGGAGCTTCGCCAAACTCGGCACAGGCACATGTCCTGTTGCCCCACGCTCCAAGCCTGGGAACCGGAACCAGGGCCTGCCTCACAGTGCCTTAAATCAAGTGCCACTTGGTTTAAGGTAAAGAACCGAATCTGAGCATGCCGCAAGCTCACACATTGGCGCTGGGTCCTGTAAAGCTGAAGAAAGAAAGCTGCCAGGCTCCTTAGTTCCCCCTGATGCTGAGTTTGAAGAATAAGCCAACTGGGGTTGGGAGGCGGGGGAGGGGGGAAGCTCTCACTCTGCTGGCTTGGTGAGAGCCGCAGTCCTCCCTTTTCTGCCCAAGACTTTGTCCCTCACAGTAGCCCTGTGAAGGTCTCACCACAACCTCCCTGTCCCGCACAGTCATCCATATTGTTCGGGTGACTGGAACAGTCATTGTTGCCTGTCTTCCCCGCAGACTGAGCAAGTCTTCCTGCTCAGAGAATGGGCTGGCAGTTGAGGCAAGGACAGGCACGTGCAGACATTTCATGTATCCTGGGGGGCTCGGGCCAGCAAGAATGCCCAGTGCTACTGAGTTGGCTGAGATGCCTCATGAGTGGGAACAAAGGCTACTCAGGCCCAAGCCAGGAGAATGAGGACACTTAGGGCCTGACACCTGCCGTCACCCCAGTTCCAAAGAGATGCCCCAGAATCTTTCCCCAGAACAGGGCAGACAAAAAAGTGAACAGGGCTGGCTCGAGGGGGATGTCCTGTGAAGCTGGGGAGCATCCAAATGCACAGCAGGCATAGAGAGCGGGGGGTGGGGGGGGAGCACTCACTCTGGACTCTGGGTCCCTGAGTTTACCAAGGAAGTAAGCATCTCACACGACAAACGGGGTCCCTCCAGAAGAGCTGGCAGGAGGGGTGGGGGAACCTGGAAAATCTTGACACAGGGCATTGGGAGAGTCCACAGGGTGGGGGCACCTGACTGGATAGGCCTGGAAGGACGAGCCAGTTAGAGAAGGCTGCAAGGGCAGATATAAGGGGGAGATGAGAGGTGTTAAGGGGAGATAGATACAAGATGGGACATTAGGCCAGGCAATTAGATGCAGGGAGATGTGTAGATATATTCTGCACCTTTGGTACTTCATAGAAACAACAAAAAACAAACAAACAAACAAACAAATCCATGCATGTCTCAATTTGGGACAATCACAGAAAAAGGGAGAGGGACAAAAGGAGCCACTTGCTCCTGGGGATGGCTGGGACTCCCCAAAGCTTCATTTGGTTCCTGAGGCACAATAGGGCTCCTTGGGCCACTCCAGCAGGCGATGGGCCATGAGATACAGTGTTGCCCTGGTTCTCCTGGGACCAAGGAGCAGGCCCTTGCTAGCTGGCCAGCATTCTGTCCCTGACAGCTTGCTCACTTAGGGTCTGGGGAGGTGGATTAAAAATAGACTCCAGAATTGTCTGAAATCAGCTGGCAAAGCGGCAGCCAGATGGTGCGCGTTCCTGCCTGCAAGGGGTGAACTATTTTGAATATGGAAAGGCTATTTTGGAGTTTTAATTGAAGCACAGAGCTGCCTCCCCAACACCGAACATGAGTCACAGCCAGGAGAGCCCACCTGTGATAGGGAAGGTCGAGAGCCTGGGTGTCACACAGACTGTGATGTCCAGACAAGGGTGGCCTGGCTTCACTACTCTAGGGACCTGAAAGGGACCAGGAAGGAGCGATGACAACATAGTGACTTCACCACAGGGCCTTCATCACATGGCCTCTGAACTGACCCTCAGGACTTAAAGCCTCAGGGGTCCTCTTCCAAATTAGTAACCTCCCGTTCAGGCGGAGGGAGCTGTGTTGCATTTAGCCAGAGCTTCTTGCACACATAGGCCAGGGAGCGACTTACTCCTCGGGGGGTGGGGGGTCAGGACCTTTCTGGCCTTAGTTTGTCGACTGGTTCTGGCCAAGTGGGGGCACTTGAGAAGACTAAGTATCTCTGCCATTTCCTTCCCGTTTACCACCTTGAACTCCCAGGCTATTAAAAGGCAGGATATCCCCAGTAATTCAGGGCCGCGTGAGGATCAATGTGGTAGCCAGGCAGCCGTATCCCCAGAATCTTGGGGAGAATCTTACCCAGGAGCTGAGACACCCAAGTCCATTGGATGTACGGCAGGTCCCAAGCAGGTTCTAGCCAAGCCACAAATGGAAACAGCCTTTTCTCCCAATACCCTCATGACCCCCTTGTTCAGGGTTGTTGGATCTGATTGTTGGACTGGTGGCTGAAGGCAGAGCCAGCCACACAGAGAGTTGGCCACCTCCCACCTCCTATGTGAGCCCAGTGGCTATCCACCCCAGCCTCCAGGAGTCCTCTGGTACCTTCCTCATACCATGGAGGAGAGAGCCTGAGCTTTAGAGTAGGCACTGGCATCTAGGCCCAGCAGGATTCTCACTACACAGACCCTCCCATGAGCCTGAGAGGCGGCCCCAGGCCACACATAGACCAGGCAGAAGGCCAGACAGGCTGACACCCATGGCTGCTGCTCCTGACTGTGTGAGGGAGGGACTGTGAGGTCACTGGCAGGATTAGGATTAGGAACGGCAAAAGCGATTAGAGCTTGTCTGTCCTTTGGGTACAGTGAGCAGAGGTTTCCAGGTCAGAGACTGTGTGTCCCATGGACACCTGCTAGAAGGGAAGGTCCCCAGAGAGTGGGCAAGGCCCAGACTTTCCATCCTGGGGCCAAGTAGAGACAGGCCTAGGTGAGAGGCCTGCCATCCTGAAGACTGCACTCGACTCGGGGCAATTCAGTGAGCTCCATGCCTACCCCACAGGAAGCTCGGTACCCTAACCTGCATCTCTGCCTCTCAGGAGTACCCATGTTCCCCATCACCCTCTCACAACCCTGGGGAATTGGAGAAAGGAGCAGTGCCTGGGAACTGGAACCGGATCCCCATCTCGAGGGACAATTGACCCAACAGTCATTCATAGGCCGTACAGACATCCCAGAGTCAGGTCCTTCATCCCACAAGGATGTGAGTTCTCAGAGGAAGAGGGACTAAACAGGATGAGAAGCAAGGTGGTGCCCATGTGGGACCCAGACACTGGCTCTGGCTCCCAGATGGATCCCATCTGCCTTCCCTCCAAGGTTGCAGGATACGAGCCCCCCGTGTGTGAACTGGGGCCTTTGGGTCATCTCATCTGCTGATGGGTGGGAAGGAACTCTCTGGCCCTAGATGTAGCAGTGGCAGAGCTCACACAGGAAATGTGAGCATGCTCAGCTTTGGCAGGGTCAGTCAAGCTTTTCCTACCCTTCCCCCCACCCCTCCCCATTGCTGGGCCCCAAGCTTAATCCAGCTTAGTGCACACATCCCCAGTGTGCACTGGCCAGCTCAGCATTCCAGGACAGCAGAGCCAGGCTGGCTCCTGTCTCCCCACGGTGTGGCCAGCATGAGGCCTGGAGAAAGCCAGAGGCAGCTGAGAAGACCCTGGGAGCTGGGGGTGGAAACCAGGTAGGTGTGGGGGGCTGGAAGGGAGTATGGGCGTGTGACGTTCACAAGCAAGCAGGGCAGCCCAAGTGTGCAAGGAGCCCCAGAAGCGCAATAGCAGCTTGGGTCCCACCACTGGGCTCCTCGTGGGACACTCTAGGGCAGGCACGGACCCCCTGCACCCGCATATGGTCCAGATGAGGCACAGCTGTCTGTGGGGTATCTGACTTCCTGTCTTTCTGTCCTTCTGCACCCATGGGCCCTGTGGTGACTTCACGGTAGACTGAGGTCACATATAACCAGGGTATCTCCAAGCAATCTGCTGCCCTGTTGAGTCACTCCCTCTCCCCAGCCAGGGCTGGGACTGCCGCTTAAAGGTTACTCCCAACATTCTTGTTAGTGAGCATTCCCCGGACTCCATTTCCACCCTTGGAAGACCTACATGGTCTATGGCGTCAAGAGGCTTGGGGACATGGATAAAGATCCAGCATCACAGCATAAGGCAGCAGCGCTGGCTCTGTCCCTGGAAGACACACAGATGACATGCACAGGGACTCAGACCCCACTCCTGCACACACCTCCCTATGGCTGTGTGTGAGCCCATGGTTCCCCCTTGCTTGTGCACACCGGAGACATGGCTACCTCGGTGCTTATGAGCATGACCCACCGATATCTGAGCTGAGTTAGGCCTACCAAGCCAAGACCCTGTAGGAATAGCAGATAGCAGCTCATGGCAAACAGAAAGGCTGGCTATGCGGTGAGGCCCATGAGGACTGGGGAGGAGTGCAGCCCAGAGAATGGGTGGGGGAGGTTGCTTTCTGTGTTTGTTTCTAGGAAGCCCACACCACACGACCTCTGATGCCAGTTTACGGGATTTGTTGCCATGACCTTAGGCTTGTCATTTGATATTGTTTGCCATGTGTCTCCTTTATGGGTCTTGTTTTAAATCTCATGAGCTATGAGAAAGAGAACAAATAACTCCTCTGCGTTGATGCTCATTGACATGACTCTGGAGAGGTGGCAGAGAGCGACCGGACACTGTGACTTGGGGACCAGCAAGGGCAAAGGCGATAGGCTGCTAGAATTTCCCCACTAGGAAGAACCTGGACCATGATGGGGGCATTCTTTAGCACTCAGCTACAACAGGGCTCAGCACATTCATCCCACATCAAGAGGACCTTGTAAGGGCCTCCTGGTGGGAAGTGGCTCTTGTAGAGGGGACAGATTCCAAATCCCAACCTGCTTATTGACCTGGGCAGTAACTTCTCCAGCGGCCTCAGTAGAGGGACAGCATGGAAGAATGTGAGGAGGACCCAGCCCATTGGCCCCGCTGGAGATGAGAGTGCCCCCCCAAACACTGCACACTCTGTTGAGGTCCCCACTCTCATCCCCACCTTCTGCGATGCCAACCCAACAGTGTCAGGGCTTCTCTCCGTGGCCAGCAACCATAGCAGGGATCAACAGTGACTGGGGACACACTTAAGGCTGTGGGGAATGACTGATGGGGATCTGGGTCCCATGGGAACAGTAGCCAAAGTAGACATGGGACTGGCTCTGGCTTAAGGACCTGAGTTCCAGACCTGGCCCTGTCACCTCTTTGCTGTAATGGCCTCAGAACCTCAGTCCTTGGTATTAATAGGGTGGACATCTCTGCCCACTCACCTTGCAGGGCTCCTAAGAGAGTCTGGAATGTTCCTGGGCTGCCCAGAAGAACGTTCTGCACCCACTTTGCCCCCTCTTGTAACTGGGACAAAGTGAGCCAAGAGTATCCTTCTGGTGTAGCCACTGGCCCAGCCGCTGCGTTGTCTGTTGTCAGGGTTCACATGAGCACAGGCTCTGTGGCCATTGTTCTCCAGTCTCCCAGAGAGGACATGATTGAGTGGCTTTGCCACATTCCATCCCTCTTGTGTCCTGGTACTTCCCACTCTGCTCTCCTGCTCTCCTTGGGTAGCTCATGCTGTGTCTCCAGGTCAGCCTCTACCTCTTAGGTGGGAAGTACCCTGTGCCCCGCCACATCATAGGTCTTAGCAGGGAGATGGTGAGGAGGGGGTGTCTGGAACTGTGCCTGTAAACAGAATGACAAGGCATCCGGCTCTCGAGCAGTACACTGGGTCGCTAACAGGAAGCCAGGAAGGCCACCAAGGCTCAGGCTGTCCCTGTGGAAGATTTGAGACAGCTGAAAACAGGGATGCCTCCTGGTGCCGAGCTATGGGGATTCTGTCCACCTTGGAGGAGCTAGTCATTAGTCCATCCCCGCTGCCCAGAGGAGCCTCTGGGACATCTCTGACTCTCACCGGTTTCCGTGAGATCGAGCCCCAGCCGAGTACTCATTGGGCCGGCGTGCACTCTGTGACAGTCACAGGCATTCAGGAGCCCCATGGGAAGAGGGTTAGTACAAACAGAAACAAACTCAGTGGCTGCACAGAGGCCAGCGGCTGATGGGGCCTGGCCTTAGTGGAGCTGGGTGATTTTCCCCAGGCTGAGTTGGAGGAAAGAGGAGCCCAGAGATTGAGGGCATGAGCACCTGGTGCCTGGGCAGATGCAGCTGGTGTCCTAAAAGATCATCTCTAGAGAGTGTACCCTCAATGCTCCGTGTCACCATGGTCCCTCCTGACAGCCCTTTGAAATGGCACCACATTGCTCCATATCACATGAGTAGCATATGGCATGCGTGACACCCAGTGCTCTGGTGGGTTGGTTCAACAAGGTAAGGGACACAATGCTGGGGAGGAGACAGCTGACGGCACTCGAGCATCTGCGGGCCCAAGAGCTATGCCCCTTCTCCTGGGCAAGTCCAGTGGTCCCTACCCAGCCCTGCTCCCTCCAGGGATAGCTGAGGTCAGAGCTTTCCCTCTCCCTGTAATGACAGGGATGTGATGACCCAACCCCACTGCATAAGAATGCAATGGAACCACCTGTGGATGTAAAGGAAATCTGGAGGTCATAATAGGTCACTAACTTGAGAAAACTTAAAAGCAATAAGATGGTTAACTTGTCAACTTGACACAACCTAGAATCAGCCAAGGAGACAGTCTCAGTGTCTATGTAAGGTTGACCTGTGTGCAAGTCTGCAGGGGACTGTTAATTGACATGGGAAGATCCCAGCCCACCGTGGGCAGTACCATTCTCTAGGCAAGGATTCCTGAGCTGTGTTAGAGTAGAGAAATGGAGTTGAGCCAAGTGAGCATGTAGCCATGCATGTATTTATTTCTGCTCTTGACTGTGGACATCTGACTAGCTTATAAGTTGTACCACTGTGACTTCTCTGCTCTGATAAATCATAACCTGCAGTCATAAGCCAGATAAAGCCCCCTTTCCCTGGGTTGTTTTTTGTTCGGCATCTTATCACAGCACAAGAAATGAAGCCTGAACAAAAAGTGTTATGGCAGAGCATGGTGGCTCACACCTCTCTCTCAGAGCATGGTGGCTCACACCTGCCATCCTATATACACTGGAGGCAGAGACAAGATGATTGTGAGTTCTAGATCATCCTGGGCTATGTAGCAAGTTCCTGGCCAGTCTCAGCTACATAGTAACACCCCCACACCCCCAGATCCCACAAAAGGCAGAGAGGTATGTGGTAAAATAGCTTGGTGGAAAAGTTCCACCCTTTGTTCTATGAGTTTATCACTGGAGATGGGATCTATGGCCTCTGTCACTAAGCTGTAGTCCCATCGCTCTTTCTACTTTTTATTCTGACACAGTGTCTCACTAAGTCACCACCTGGCCCTGAACTCACTCTATAGCCTAGGCTGGCCTTGAACTTACAATCCTGTTACAGCCTCCCGTGTAGATGGAGCTACAGGCCTGCACCACCATGCCCAGCTCTCCTCGTTCTTCTCAAACAAGACTTGTTAGCCTCTGCACTGGGCAGTACATGGCTTACCTTCCTTCTTGGCCAAAGCCAGGGAATAGTCTGTAAGACTAAGCCTACCTTGGATGACTCTGGGGACCTAGCACCCAGTAAGGATGTCCCAGCAGACGACTGAGGTCCTAGCTGCAATGAACAATGGGGAAAGACAGTACTGTAGGTAGGGCATGTGGCAAAAAGGAGCCTGGCTGGGGTGAGCTGACCAGGCCACCATCTAAGGCTTACATTACTGTTGGTCTTTCCCAGGCCTGTAGGGACTTCCTGGAACTAGCTGAGACTCACAGCCGGAAATGGCAGCGGGCTCTGAATTATGAGCAGGAGCAGCGTGTCCACCTGGAGGAGACAATTGAGCAGTTGGCCAAGCAGCACAACAGTCTTGAACGGGCCTTCTGCAACACCCCTGGCAGGCCAGCCAGCTCCAGCAAGAGCTTCAGCGAGGGTGTGTGAGAAAGCAGGGCTGGTGGGCCGGTGGGTGCATTCTAGCGCCCCCCTCGCCCCTGGCTTCCCAGATCACTCTACTTCCTTTCTACTGTACCTCCCGGGCTCCATAACCCGTCCCTTAAAGTGACCTCATGTGGGCTTGTCCCAAGGAGTACAGACTCCCTCTGTGGTGCCGTATGTCCCATGCCTGTCACTGACTGGCAAGATCCCCCCACCCACCATGTCTAAGTTCAAAGTCCCATACTTTGAAGTTCAGTGAGCCCAGCTGCTCTCTCTGGGGCAGGGTCGGCTAGGTGTCAGGTAGCTGCCGACCTAACATAAGGCTAGGGGTCACCACAGGTGCCCGGAGCAGGAAAGCTGGGCCACTGACCAAACATGGAGGCTTCTGGAAGGAAATGCCTGAGCAATGATGAGTAGAAAAGAAGATGCCCTACCCTCGAAAAGCAAAGTCAGGGCAGCCATAGTGCGGGTGGCCAGGCTCAGGTGTCTAACGTGGGGCAGGCGAGGATGGCAGGATAGGGGAGGCCCTGTCAGGTGGAGGCTGTGCGTGCCTTGAGGCTGCAAACTGAGCCCCTCTGTGTGTTCAGGAAGCTTCTTGACTTCCAAAGGAGAGAACAGTGAAGAAGATGAAGATACTGAATACTTTGACGCCATGGAAGACTCTACATCTTTCATCACCGTAATCACCGAGGCCACGGAAGACAGGTAGGACGCTCCGAGCAGAGATGGCCGCCATAGCCTGGGAGGGTTTCTGGTTCTTAGGCTACACCTGGCCTTTGGACCATCTGCACACTTGGGTTAGTCTTCCCATCTCAGGCAAGATGGTATAGTTTTTCTTTCCTACACATAAATAAAAATGCCTGAATGGTTTGCTCCTGGAGGTTAGCTAGGGTTCTGCCTGGATCACTTCCAGTCTGGAGGGAGAAAGAAGGGGCAGGAAAGGCCCAGCAAACCAGCTGCTCAGAACAGCACAGGTTCCCATCGCTCCCTCCAGCAGCCGCGTTTGAGAACAGACAAGATGCCCGCCTCATTTTCTATTGTCGAGCCTGTTTCATAAACTCCTGCTCATTTGGGCTATTTCTAGAGTCATGGGTAAGCGTGCAGTAGTGACCAGAAAGGACGTCAGACTCTCGGATCCAGAGGAAAGGCCCTCGATGTGGCTTGTCTGACAAACAGATGCAGGAGAAGGGGCAGCAGACAGGGTGGCCAGGAGCTGTGCTCGGGGGCTCAGGCTGGTGACAAGTGCCAGCCATTCTTTCTCGACCTGAAACGGAGGCCTCCGTGGACCAGCATGCTCCACCATTTCCCCGCCTCACTGTCTTCTTGGGAAAGGGCTGTCTAATCAGCAGTGTACATTTACCTCAGAAACTGTTTTCTAAGAATATTACATTCGAAAAGAAGAAAGAGAGAAAGAGAAAAAAATCCATGAGGTGACACACCCCTTTAATGCCAGTACTCAGGAGGCAGAGGCAGATAGATCTCCATGAGTTCAAGCCAGCCTGGTTTACAAAGGGAGTCTCAGCCCAGGGCTACATAATGAGTTCCTGTTTTGTTTTTTGTTCGTTTGTTTGCTTGCTTTTTAAGTTACAATATCTCTGTAGCATTTTAAGTCCAGAGTCCTTATGGCTCTGCAACCAGGATGACCCTGCTCTCCTTACCCCCGAGGGCTCTGGGCTCCCTACGATCACGGGTGCTGCCTGGCTGAGCCACACTGCCCATCCATAGATTCCTAGAGCCTGAGCACCCCAGCCTCAGTGCCCCTGTGGTTGTAACAGCCTATCCCACAAGTGAGGGGTGGTACATCAGACCTATCCCCCACTCACGTCAGGACCCCCACAAGGCTCTCCCAGACACGGTGCTCCCCACTTGTGCTCTCCTTGGTCCTGGGTTCAAGGATGCTAGGCAAGGGCTTTGCTGAGCATTGAGTTCCAATGGATGGGACTTCAATGCTGAGAACAACCATGGTGGTTTGGACCTCTCCAGATCATTACCTGGGTCTCTGCACCCTCATCTCGTGTCCCACAATAGGCATGGATAAGACGCCTTTGGGCTGCCCTGGTGCCTCGGCTGCCTGGATACAGGGTGGGTGGTGTTAGAGACAGTTGTCAGAATTTGTCCATAACTTGACTCTTCTTCATTTTCTGCAGAAAGCCTGAGAGCGGACCTGGGACAACCACTGTGGACTGGACCTCAGCAGATAATGTACGTGAGGTGGGAGCACACAGGAGCCAAGGGTGGTGAGCACCTCAGCCTCGGGATGGGGAGGCATCAGCACAATGAGCCTAGGGCCACCTTTGGGTCCCAGATCTGCCTCCCCTACAGCAGGCAAAGGTGGCCTCTGCCTTTCCCACCATACGACTTACTGTCAGTCCTTGGAGGATCAGGAGCAAGTGCATGGGCCTCGAGAACCAGTGGAGCTGGGGGTCTGCTGATGCACGTGCCTGTCCCTCTGGCAGGTATTAGATGGCGCCTCACTCATGCCCAAGGATTCATGCAAAGTTAAGAGGCGAGTCCGCATCCCCGACAAACCCAACTATAGCCTTAACCTCTGGAGCATCATGAAGAACTGTATTGGCCGAGAGCTCTCCCGGATCCCCATGCCGGTAGGCACCCTCTACAGAACACTTAGTTCCAAACAAGGAGACTCTGCATCCCCTATCTGTAGACCCCTGCACCCACTGTTTCTGGCTTTGAGCCTGACAGTCCAGCTCTGGGCATGTGGTAGCCTGATGCCGTGGCTCTCATGGAGTTGACATCCTAGTGAGAGAAGGGGACAGTGTACACCATCAGGGTGACAGACACCAAGTGGCATGTCAATGAGGGACATGTGCCGAGGAGGGAAATGGAGGCGGGAGGTGCTGGACACGGAACTCACGGTGGCAGTGCCACCGGTACAGGACTGTCCTGTGGTATCTAAGAAAGGCAGGGACACTCTGACAACCACCGACCACCCGCCTGCAACACCCACAGGTGAACTTCAATGAGCCCCTGTCCATGCTCCAGCGACTTACAGAGGACCTGGAGTACCACCACCTGCTGGACAAGGCGGTGAACTGCACCAGCTCGGTGGAGCAGATGTGCCTGGTAGCCGCCTTTTCTGTGTCCTCCTACTCCACCACGGTGCACCGCATCGCCAAGCCCTTCAACCCTATGCTCGGGGAGACCTTCGAGTTGGACCGTATGGAGGACATGGGCCTGCGTTCCCTCTGTGAGCAGGTACGGTCAGCTACTCATTTGGCTAGATGCTACTTGTCATGCGAGACAAATGGCGACGGCCTGCGACCCCGACGGAACCTTCGGTTCATGTCTTCCCATGAGGGGTTTCTCTGGGGAGCCCTGAGGGGCAATGGGCCCCTCATGGCAAGGTCAGGTTCAGAGTCTCCTAGACACAGTGAGGGGCATGGGAGGAGAACCTAGTGAGACAGGGTCAGGTCTGGTGATGGGAGGAAAGGACTAATCCCCCAACCAGGGATTATTGGAACCAAACTAGAGGGTAGTTTTCAGGGTCACTAGCGAGTGTAAACAGGCCAGAGCATAGGTCACCACTGAGCTAAGTGTCAGGCAGCGGCCTGGGACATGCATACCCTCTATCCTTTCCTAAGATAAGTCAGCTCCACACGTGGTCACATGGCAGCCTGATGCTGAACCAGAGCACCTTTCGAGTAGAGGGCCCAGTGCTGCAGGGCTGCTCTGAGCGCCCCAGGATCAGCTGGAAACCTGAAAGCTGCCTGAGCAGGCTGCAGCTTAGAGACGCTCCAGGGCCCTGCAAGGACTTGTCAGGTGACAGCAGTGACCAACACAAGGTCACAGTAGCTGAATGTGAAACAGGAACCAGGAAATACACTGACACTTCAGTTGTGGGGCTTGGAGATCCCTGAGTCTCCTCATTCAGTCCGTGGCGGGTGCCCTAGGGGTGCCGGAAGACACAGTGGGGACTGGAAGACGCTGAGCTCTTGTTGTTTGGGTGAGGGTGGGGCACAGGGTGTTAGGTGCTTCTGGATGTTTAGGCAGAGTGGTCAGCTGATGGGCTCAGCAGTGCATGGTGGTGGAATACGTGGTCAGGCAGATGGGAGAGGGGCCCACGGAAGAGACAGTAATCACGAACGAACACTGGGCTCACTTAATCCCTGAGGGGAGTTTGGGGACAAGGCTGTGCCATGAGGTACCCTGCAAAGTAAAGAGTCTGGGGCCAGACAGCCTGGAATCAGGGTGGGGTGGGCCATGAAAAGTTGATGGTGCTGCCACTCTAGGTAGGAAAAGGGCCAGCAAACAGGAATTCTGGGGCACGGTAGCAGTCAAAGGTGTTCTGTGCTGTAAGAGAAAGGCCTGTAGTACTGGGGGCCCATGGCAGGACACTGATAGGACTTCCACTCCAAAGTCAGCCCAGATTCTTTCCAGAATATGGTTCTACCAGTCTGTCTCTCACCTATTTGGGACTAGCTTGAACTACAACCTGCCAGGCACATGGTATCTTAGTTACTTTTATATTGCTGTGATAAAATACCTCGAAGAGAAGATTTAATTGGGCATACAGCTATAGATTAGCGTTTACACCATAGAGAGTCAGAGTTTCTGATGGTGGAGTAAGGGGCGGGGAGCCACAGGACTGGACCACCAGCCGAGAGCTTACATCTTGATCCACAAGCACAGCACAGGCAGAGAAAGAGCTAACTAGGAATGGCAGTGCCTGGTGAACTTCAAAGCCTCCTTGAACAGGGCCACACCTCCTAATCCTTCCCAAATAGTTCCAAGCATTCAGACACATGACCCCAGGGGTCATTCTCCTTCAGATTGCCACATGTGGTAAGGGTTAAATGTGGTGGACAAGAAACCCTCAGGAAAGCATTCCTTCCGGTTCCTGGACACGGACTCTGCTTCCCCACCCCACGGTTTCCTAAGAGCCAGGCAGGGACTTCTCGCCCATCCCACACCCCCATGGGCTGGGCGAGGTCAGGGTCCCTAAGACGAGCAGTAGCCGGGCTTATTCCTGGGACACACGGGATGGAGCCATGCATCCTGGACATTGGGAAGGCTGTCCTTTCCTGGCTGGGTCTGTGTCTCGCTATGCTCATATCCAGCTGGTCTGGTCCCAGGTGAGCCACCACCCCCCGTCTGCTGCCCACCACGTGTTCTCTAAGCATGGCTGGAGCCTCTGGCAAGAAATCACCATCGCCAGCAAGTTCCGAGGGAAATACATCTCTATCATGCCACTCGGTGAGCTGGGCTCAGGGCTCCCTGGACGGGAGGATGTTCGACTTCAGAGCGAGAGCTCTGCCCATCTAAAAGCTAGCTGTGACCCCCAGGAGGAGCTTCACGGCCCACTGACCACCAGACTCCTAGCCCACACCCCATCCCTCCAAAGCTTTGTAGATATTCCTCTGGTTCTTGACCCTGGGTCTGTGGGTGGTCTGGCCAGAGCCCACGTGAGGGACCCATGGCCTCTGACCTGTCTGTCCTCCAGGTGCCATCCACCTAGAATTCCAGGCCAGTGGCAATCACTACGTGTGGAGGAAGAGCACCTCCACCGTGCACAACATCATTGTGGGCAAGCTCTGGATTGACCAGGTCAGGGGGTCCTTGGGGAGGTGTGGCCTACGGCCCAGGGGCTGACCACTGACCACCACCTGCTCTCACTAGTCAGGGGACATTGAGATTGTGAACCACAAGACCAAGGACCGGTGCCAGCTGAAGTTCGTGCCCTACAGCTATTTCTCCAAAGAGGCAGCCCGAAAGGTAACTAGGGCCACAGCCTGGAACTCCCCCCCCCAATGGGCCCAGAGCAGACTTTATGCTAATTAGTCCTGCCAATGTCTACAGGTGACTGGAGTGGTGAGTGACAGCCAGGGCAAGGCCCACTATGTGCTGTCAGGTTCATGGGATGAGCAGATGGAATGTTCTAAGATTGTGCACAGCAGCCCCAGCTCTGATGGGAAGCAGAAAACCGTATACCAGACGCTGCCCGCCAAGGTGCTGTGGAGGAAATATCCACTGCCGTGAGTCAGGGTGGGGCGCCCGCCGTCTTTAGGGAATAGGGGCCAAGAGAGAGGCAGAGAAGAGGGCAGGGAAGAGACTGGCAGAGGGTCACCCCTACCCCACCCAGCAGAAAGCATGGAATCTAGCAGAGAACAGGGTCAGGAGGCTGCCATCCCAGTGCAGACAGTGGCCACCCAACATGGGCATGAAGACAGTCATGGCAGCAAACACTGTGGAGACACTCTGAGCAAGTGACAAGTTAGAGTTCTTCCCTGCAACACCACAAGGAATAAAATGGAGCAAGACAGCAACTCACAGGAAACTGAGTGAGAAACTTACAATGAAGAAAAGAAAGAAATTTACGGGGCTGGAGAAATGGCTCAGTGGTTAAGAGCTCTTCCGAAGGTCCTGAGTTCAAATCCCAGCAACCACATGGTGGCTCACGACCATCTGTAATGGGGTCTGATGCCCTCTTCTGGGATGTCTGAAGAAGCTATAGGGTACTTACATATAATAAACAAATAAATCTTTTTTAAAAAAAAAGAAAGAAAAGAAAAGAAACAACAAAAAAAAAAAAAAGAAAGAAGAAAGAAATCTACAAAGGAGAAATTATAAAGGAGAAATGACTGAAGTTGAGGATCCGCAGCAAGGTTCTGTAAAGCAAATGTGGCCTCAGGATACAGGTTGGAAGGAAGGCGTTGTGGTCTAAATGCAAACTCCGGGGGTACCTACAACTCCAGCACTCAGAAGTTAGAGCCAGGAGGGTTACAAGTTTGGGGCCAGCCTAAGCTACATAGCGAGACAGCCTGAGCTGCATAGTAAACCGCTTAAGCTTGCAGAGTGAGTGAGATAGCCTGAGCTAGATAGTAAGTGAGGTAGCCTGAGCTACATAGTCAGACTCTGTGTCAAGAAACCCAAAAGAGAGAAGTAAAGTGGGAAGGTCGGGTCACTCCTTGGTCACCCCAGTAAGTCTGAGAGCACCCCCTGAAAGTGTGTGCAGAATTCACCCCTAGACTCTCTGAGCAGGTCCTCAGCTGCATAAGATGCACAGCATGGCTGGGAGCTGTATCTAGCTGGCCCGTGCTTCTAGCCCTGGGTCGCAGAAGGAGATGGAGAGAAAACAGCAAAGGGCATTCTACATCTATTAAAGTAGCCAGTTTTTCCAGCTTCCGGTTATGTCAGGTTGACCTGGGACTTGTTATGTAGCTCAAGCTTCAAGTTTGCAATCCTCCTGCTTCAACCTCCCAAGAGCTGGGATTTCAGTCATGTACCGCTGTGCCTGGCCCCAAGCAGCCAGATTCTTAGAAAGATATTTACTTGTTGAAATCCTGCACCCCAGCAGCTGTCTTCAGCAATATCCGGAGTCTAAAGTCAGCCAGATGGCATCTTCCAGATGCTGACAGACTGGCATTACCGATGACTGGAAGAGGAGGGTTACAGCCATCCCTCGGTAACCACCAAGCCAACAAGATTTCCTGGACTCACGGGAAGAAAGAAGCAAATAAAAATGGAAAAGAGGCAGAATAGGTTAACAATGAAAGCCGAAAGCTGCTCCCTGAGGATGGAGGCGTGGCTCAGTGATGAAAGCTGCTCCCTGAGGATGGAGGCGTGGCTCAGTGATGAAAGCCTCTCACTGAGGATGGAGGCGTGGCTCAGTCGCAGAGCACCAGTGTGTTCAGCATCATACATAAGCACTTGTTCATTCCCAGTACAAGAGATAAGACAAGTTCCCAGGTTAAAAGCCTTGAGATGATGAAAGACCTCGGGTAAAAAGAGTCTATAAAATGAATGGTAAAGGTAAAGATAAAGAAAATGTTCATTTAGAACTTGCTATAGTCAAAACAGTCGAAGGCAGGACAATCAGCAGTTCAAGGTCAGCCTGAGCTACAAACCTTGCTTCAGAAAAAAAGAAGGCAGTGTTTCAAGGAATTTTAAATGTCTTCTTTTATTTTATATATGGAAGTGTCCTGCATACTATGCATGCACCATCTGCAAGCAGGTGCCCTAAGAGGCCAGAAAGGGATGTCATGTCACTTGGGACTGGGGAGTTATAGGTGGTCATGAGTTGCCATGTGGGTGCTGGGATTGAACTTGGTCCTTTGGAAGAGCAGCCAGGGCTCTTGCCCATTGAACTATAGCTCCAGCCCCTCAATTTATTTTAAACAATAAGGAACCCAGGACATTTTGAAGGCCAGAGAAAAGACCTAAGTCTTGGGACTTGGAGATTGCAGTAGAATGACATTAGTAGAATTCCTTAGAGACTGTCTAGTGCCTAGAGAATGTCCCTTAGAGGTTTATGGATCTCTGAAACATGACAGAGGCACAGCAGATCCTGTGGAAAGAGAAGACTAAAGTTTTGTGGCAGAATGGTCATCCCACAAAGAAAAAAGAGCAACCAGTGCTCCCACCCACACACAGTGCTCCCCCCACACACAGTGCTACAGTGCTCACATGCACACACAGTGCTCTCTCTCTCTCTCTCTCTCTCTCTCTCTCTCTCACACACTCTCTCTCACACACACACACACACACACACACCAGAATGCTGAGGCAGTAAGCCTCCCGTAGTACTTTCATTCATTTTTCACTCACACACACACACACACACACACACACACACACACACACACACACGGACAACAGGACGCCGTAGCACTTTCATTCACTTTTCTCATTAAAAGATACTTGTCAGGGAGATACTCGAGAAGCAGAGACGGTGATAGGAAGTTTATGGCCAGCTGCTACACAGTGAATTGGAGGCCAGCCTCAGCTACATAAGACTCAGGCTCAAAAAAAAAAAAAAAAAAAAAGCATGAAGAAAGGGTACATGAACAGAGGGAGCAGGCCCACAGCGCCTGTACCTGGCAAAGGGTTACTACTAAGAACAAAAACAGAGCATTGTGATACAGCCTTTAATCCCAGCAACTCAGGAGACAGGAACTCAGTTTGAGGCCAGCCTGATCTGCTGGCCAGGATCCTAGCCAGCTAGAGATGTAGAGGAAGATCCTGACACCATGATGTGTCTCTGTGAAGGGACAGCTTATACAAGAAAGCATTTCATTGGGGGCTTGGTCCATTATCACTGTGGCAGGGAACATGGCAGGGAGCACAGATGGGGAGAGAGGAGAAAAGAGCAGGAGAGGAAGATAGACTCAGCCTAGCTTACACTTTTGAAACCTCACAGCCCACCCCCAGAGACACACTTCCTCCAACAAGTCCACACCTCCTAATCCTTCCCAGACAGTTCCACCAACTGGGGACCAAACGTTCAAACACAAGCCTATGCATGGGAGCGTTCTCATTCAAAACACCACAAGTCTACTGTTTAAAAACGAACAGACAACAAAACAAAAACAAGACCCCAACTAACCAAATAATAAATATTTTAAAAAAAGAAAGAAGGAAGGAAAGAAAGAAGGAAGGAAGGAAAGAAGAAAGAAAGAAGGAAGGAAGGAAAGAAGAAAGAAAGAAGGAAGGAAGGAAAGAAAGAAAGGGGGGCTGGGTACCAGGGTACTTACCTATGATTCAAATATGGAGGGAACTGAGGTTCAGGGGCAGCCTGACCTACATAATAAGACCCTGTTTCAAATCAGAAAGAACACAGAAAGAGGAAAGAGGGCTGGAGTTACAGTGATAAAGTGTGATTAGCATTTAAGAGGTCCTGGGCCTAATGCCTAGCACCCACAATAAGTAAGAGTCTTTTATCATGAAAATAATTTAAGAGGGGGAGCAGTAGCTCACAGCTATAATCCCAGCATCCTGGAGGCAGAGGTAGGCAAGTCAAACCAACCTGAGCTACAGAATGAGATGCTGTCCCAAAAGACAAACAAACTAGGACCTAAAAAGGTGTCTCAGAGTGCTCTCTGCTCTTGCAGAAGGCCTGAATCCACTTCACAGGACCTATGTCAGTGGCTCACAGCCATCTGTAACTCCAGAACCCAGGGGAGCTGATACCTTCCTCTGGCTCCCTTGGGTATCTGCTCTTACATATGCAGGGACTCACACACAGATATATACTTTAAAAAAATAGAAATAATAATTTAAAATTAACACATAAATAACTTTGGTTCAACAAATATAGCAAAAATAATCAATGGGGAAATGCGCCAAAGCCGTGGCTAGAATTTCACAGCAGACCATCTGACTGGTGTGAAAAACCATCACGCAGGTCAGTGAACGCAGCTCAGAGGCAGAGCTCTGGCCCAGCGCACACCCAAAGCCACAGCAACGCAGCTTTGTAAAAAAGCATAATACAGGCCGGGTGTGGTGGTGTACACTTTGATCCCAGCACTCCAGAGGCTGAGAGGCAGGAGAATGTTTGTGAGTTCAAGGCCAGTCTGGTCTACCTAGTGAGTTCCAGGACAGCTGGGGCTCTGTAGAGAGTCCCTGTGTCAAAAAAGATAAATACCCCTAACTGGGAGCCCCCTAACTTGGAGCCCAAAGCACCGCAGGCACCAGTTTTGCATTCATTTGATTAGCAAATGAGCATTCTCCAAGTTGGAATGTGCATTGGTAGAGCCCATCTGAAGAACAACCCCCCCCCCACTCCCATACCCTCAACCCACCCAACCCTGCATGCTAGTCTCCTGTAGATAGAAAAAACAATCTGTTTGTTTGAAGTCCAAAGAAGGGCACAGCAAGCAGTTAAGCCTGACCTCTGAATTCCTCCCAAATGACACTAATAGTGAACAGAGCAAGTACACACACAATCCTGTGCTCCACCACCTTTAGGTTGTGCTTTAGGTATAGCTGAACCACACATGTGTTTCCTTTAGCCGTAAGTCCCATCCCCAAGATAGCTTATTATGTACAGACCATGCTCCCAATTCCCCGGCATTGTGGATAAGGATGCAGCCTGACATAAGTGCTTCAGTCTAGGTATAAAGTTGGGAGAAGTTTTTAAACTCCCAACTAATTACAAAACATGTATCTTGAGAAGAAAGTAGGGAGTGGGGCTGAAGTGATGGCTCAGCGATTAAACATCCTTTAGAAGACAAGGATTCGATTCCCAGCACCCACATGGCAGCTCACAACTGTAACTCTAGTTCCAGGGGATTCATGGCACTAGCCATGCGTGTGTGTGTGTGTGTGTGTGTGTGTGTGTGTGTGTGTGTG